>NW_006159577.1:6336119-6353249 GCF_000334495.1 Tupaia belangeri chinensis | reverse complement strand
GAAAGAGTAGAAAACAACTATTTCATTTGGAAGACCAAATTTGGCAAGGCCTTCAGTGTCAGCACTGGAGTTTGGGTGGTGTCTGGGGAACAATCTGGCATCAAATGGGAAGTTTCAGGGCTAGATCACATTAGTGTAGATAGGAGGTCAAAGGAGCCTGGAGACAGGGACCTCTTCTAGAAGCCAATGTAATAGGCCAGCTAGAAGTGGTGAGGGTCCACATTAAGGCAGTTGTAGCAAGATAATAAATAGGACCTAAAGATAAGTAAAACAATTCCTGATCGCGAGGAACTTACCTAGCGAGGAGTGAAGTCCCATACTGAAATCACTGAACTATGAAAGCCTGTAAGGGAAAAAGCCCAAGAGACACACCTCAAAGGAGGATGGCTTTCCTTGAATGGTCCTACTTAATCAGCATCCTTTCTTTCCTCCTATTAATGAAGCAATAACCTCATTCAGTCTGTCTTTGAGTTTCATGACTTGCCCTTTCAATCTCAGCAAAGTTTGATTTGATTTTTTTTTTTCTGTTTTTCTTTTGAAATAGGATCACTCTTACAGATTGTTTCAAGAACATGTAAAAGTGAAGCATGTAGGGCTGGCCAAGTGACTTAGGAGTTAAGGTCTTGAACTTATATGCCAGATCACACTTCAAATCCCAGTTCCTGTGGTTTGAAAAGGATGCTGGGTGTGAGTGTATGTGTGCATGCCCCAAATAAAATGGAGAAATGGAGGAGAAGAGATTATGATGTGATCATGGACCATTTGTGGGTGCTTTTCCCCTGTCTCTCCCTTTATGTCTCGCTAGCGCATGCTCTTTCACAAACAAATAAATAAAAGTTAAAAAGAAGCACAGAGAGTCTAAATTTCAAGACGTAAAGATCTAGCACAAACTATAAAGAGTCGAAACTTTTTAAAAGTAATGCAAGTATGAAGCTGATACAGAAATTAAAAAGGAAAACAAATAGTTATCGTAAGTGCCCTTTTCTTTACTAGATAAATATGTGAACATAACTTGCTCTACAGATTAAGTTAATGCACACACAGATGGCAGAGGGGAAACTGAAAAGGCAACAGAATAAATATCATTGCAGATAATGATTATATATACACAAGAGGCAAATGGCCAATTGGTGCTATTATAACATATGGTAGAATACTTATATCTTCCCCCCCTTTTAATTCAGTATTTAACTTTTATAATAGTCACTATATAGCTTAAGAACTCTTAAATAACTAATTACTGGAGAATTTTATTAATGCAAGCTCTGTTGGATTCAACTGCTAGTTACTTTACTTTCAATGTCCCTTATCCTTCTCATAGCGCTATTAAATTGAAGCCATTGTGAATAATTTCCGGCTGAAAAGGAGGTGATAAGACAAGTAGTAACAAAGTCAGACAGGTCCAGGTTCTAATATCTGATCTGCTACTTATTAGCCACATGACTCTGGACAAGTTATTTATCCTTCATGAGCCTTGGTTTCCTTATCTGTAAGGTGGGTTTAATAATAGTACTTGCTTCTTGGGGACACTGTGAGGATGAATAAAATGTATGCAATACGCTTTATATGTAGACCTTCTCCATAAATGAGTTTCCTTTCCCTTCAAGACCTAAACAAGACAATGACCTTGGTACTTCAGTTTCCCATTGAGCACAATTACTGCAAGCAATGAATTAATGTGGGGATGAGGGGAAAGCTCTGTGACATCCAGTAAAATGAGCACTAGGTTAGTTTCTCTCCTCTCCCTTCTCACTGGTGAATATTGTAACTGCCAAAAAATTTGCTGACTGTCATTCTAAACATGTAGTTTCTTTCTTTTTCCAAAAACTAAGACTAAATCAATCAAATAAATGTATAAGATTTTATACATATTACTTACTACTTCTGCAGAGAATGAGAAAACAAGAGATAATCATTTAAGATTTGAGTTTGAATAAGACTACCTGGCATTTGCAGACAGTTGTGAGGACAAAGAAAATTTCCCTGTGTCTAATAAACCAAAGAGATGGTTTTGGCTGTACAAATTGCTTATACTTAACACCTGCTTAATAGGTTGGCAATAAATATCAGATATGCAATTCAATGACAGACTTTTAAAAAATGTGTGATTTCATGCATGCACCAGGGAATACCTCCCTTTTTATGAAGTCCTCTGTAGGTTCTAAAGCACTTTCATTTGCATGATCTCACTGAATCCCTCTTATGCTCCTTGAAGCCTCTCTAACTGATGCAGAAACTGGGAGGTAAGAGGTTAAACAACTTGCCCAACTGATGAATCACGTCTTCCAAAGCCAAGTCTGACAGTCATCTTGATGCCACAGAGTTACTTATACATGATATTTAATACCAAAGTTAGAAAATAAAAACTGGGCCAGCCGGTGGCATGGTGGTTAAGGAGGCTGGATCCCACAACTTGGTTCCAGTCCTGGATTCTGTGGCTTGAAAAACATGCTGGCTAGGACCAGCAGTTAGTGTAATGGCTATGTCGCTGGACTCCCATGTAGTCAACCGCAGTTCTAGTCTCAGACTTGGTGGCTTAAACTCACGCCAGGCGCTTGTGCGTGTGTGCCCAAGATCCTGAGAGGAGAATGGAGAAGGGATTGCAGCATGGCCATCCCCTCTGGAGGGTGATTTCTTGCTTTCTGTCTCTCTCTCTCTCTCTGTCTTTCTGGCGAGCGCATGCACCCTATAGCAAAAAAAGAAAACACAAAACAAAACAAAACAAAAACAAACACCTCTCTCCAAAAAAGAAAAAAAAGAAAAAAAAAAAAAAAAAAACCACTGGCTATATGTGTGTGAGGGCCCAAAATCTTGAAAGGAAAATGTTGGAGAAAGGATTGTGGCATGGCCATCCCCCCTGGGGGGTACTTTTACACTTTCCCTAGTACTCTCTTCCTCTGTCTCAGGTGGATGCACACACCCTAGAGGAAAAAAAAAAAAAAGTGTGATATGGGCTGAATTGTGTCTCTCCAATATTCCACATTCTTCAACCCTAATCCCTGATAATTCAGAATGTGACTGTATTTAAAGATAGGGTCTTTAAGATGATTAAGCTAAAATGAGGCTAAAGAGGTATAACCTAATTCAATCTGACAGGTTTCCTTATAAGAAGAAGAAATTTGGACCCACAGAAAGACACCACAGTTGTGTGTGCACAGAGAAGACCACATGAGAAAACATCATAAAGGCAGACATCTCCAGATCAAGGAGAGGGACCTCGGGAGAAACTAATCTGTCTAATACCTTGTCCTAACCTCCCAGACTCCAGGACTATGAGGGAAAAAATTAAACCACCCAGTTTGTGAAATTTTATTGGAGTATCCCTAGCAAACTAATGGTACAAGATGAAAGAGAGGTTACACACAAACTAACCACTCAGTGAACAACGAACTTAACCACATCTGTTCCAAGTTAAAATCGACCTTTCTCTCTCTCGCTCACTCCTCTCTCTTTTCCATGTTAATGTTCACCTGCTCACCTTGGAATATGTTTCAGGCAGGATCCAGTCAGGAAAAGAAAACTACAGAGTAGTTTGAATAAAAAAAAAAACCACTTTAATATAGAGAATTATTAACTAAGATATAATTGGAATAGTGGGGGATTGGCTACTACCCGTAAGCAGTAGATAAATAGATAAACTAGAACTCTAAGAAATACAGAAATAGAAGACATAAGGAGTAGTTAGTTACCGCCCCAAAGGTTTACATAGAGAATTCAAGGAAAAGTCCTCACTCCACATACCCCATTCTTAAGGCTGAGGTCCAGATCTTGCTGTAGAGGGCATGACCAAGTCTCACTAAGTGGCAAGGAAGTTCCTGCAGTCTTGTGCCTGAAGAATTTTCTGGGTATCTGCTTTTTAGGATGCCAAAGGAAGCTATCCACAGAGTGGCATCTTTGTAACACAAAACACCACCTGTAAGATTACAAGATTGCACTGGGGAGCTATTGGGAAAAACTGTCAGCCATTGTTATTACTGATTATGCAGAGAGCAGGTGCTGGACTCTGGGAAGCCACTGATGCTGCAGAAACCAGATGCTAGAAAAGTCCCATCAGGTGTAGGAGACCAGTGAGCTACCAGAACCAGAAAGAAAAACCCTTCTTCCTGCAATGTCTCTCCAATGCCTTCTACTAATAAAGCTTGCTATTATGTCAACTGGTGAATGGAAAATATTAAAAAGACTCTCTACACTTTTCGAGAGCAGGCAATGGAGGTGCCTTTGGAGTTGAGAGGCAATACATTGGTAAATGGCGAAGGATGACACACAGTTGCACTTAATCTGAGATTCTTGTGGTATTAAGGTGATTAAAGTACCTGTATCAATGCTCTGAATCCAGCTGAATGCAGTGCATTGCTATTTGGGGTAGCTTCTCCAAAGAGAGGCATAGAAGTTTTAAAAGAATGAAGGAAGGAAAAATATGATGGATGGCATTCTGAAGAAGTAAGCTACCATAGCTGAAAGGGCTGTGTTCTTGACTAGAGTATTTTGTCTTAAACAATGACTATGTGCTCACAAGGTTGCACAATCTATAACGTGACCCAACTGTAGTGTAGTGTTCCTGGATTTTAATCTCCTGAACTTCCTTGTTCATAAAGTCATGTTTGTCTGAATTACAATATTTACAAGTTAAATATTTAAAACCTTGGTCATCTTGGAATCAACAAGTACTTAGTGCCAATATGTTTCTTTTTAAATTAACTCTAAATTAGTTCAATAATTAACTTTAAATAATAATTACTAAAATTAAAGATTTAAGTATTGAGAGGAAGAGCTATATCAAAGATTGCTCCATATGTAGGGCCTTAGATAACAAAGTTAGCATCTCTGTGCCTTTTTTTTTAATGCTTTTTTATTATTTTAGAAGTTTCTAGTGCTGCAAACAAGTACACTAAATCTCTGAGAAACTTGTTAAACATTTGTAGTCAATGAGTTGGAGCTGTGAAATATTAGAGCTGGACAAGACCATGGGGATCATTCAGGTAGTCCCACTTTTCCTTTTGCAGATGGAGAAACTGAGTTCCAGGAATCTTGCCCCAAATTTCATGTTTCCTGAATAACTCTATTAGAACTAGACCCAAAGTCTTATAATTTTTTTTTTTCTAAATTTTCTTCTTGGCTTCTTTGAAAAGAAGCAATCATGCTGAAGTCTACATTTTCTGCAATACAGATGAGAATGTAGGGGAGGAAGGAAAGGAGGCAGAATCAATTAAAGCTGGCCTCTTGCTGAACTCCACCAGGTCCCCAGCCGGACCCCCACCTCAGAAGAGGTAAGTTAGAGCTAAACCTTCCTTTTCTCATTTCTCTCCAGTGGCCAGTGTCTGCAGGGATCATATGCAAAACACTTAGGTGTCCAAATTCTAAAAGCAAACATCCAAAGGAATGATTTTGTTTAAGAATGACATGTGAGGCAAGAAACCCAATTGTACTCTTCCCTCGTTTTGCTTTCTTGTTTTCCTTTGCTTCTTTTCCTGTTTGGTTGTTTTAGATATTAAGAGAGTTGGACTATTTGGGTAAGATAGTCACTCACACCTGGGTAAAGAGTGGACTAATTGTGCAAGTTACAAACTAGCAATATCAATAGACTCTTCTCAACTCTTCAATTTACCCAATAATTTGAATATAATCAGGATGCTCATTGGCTAATTACATGGTCAATTCATTGAAAGTATCTTTACAGAAATCATGAATTTTGAAGTAGATCTCTAAAAAGCAAATAACATATACAATTTATAAATACAGATGTACAGCACATTATTTAACAAAATAATGTTAATGTTAGCCTTAACCTTCTAAGGAAAAAAGATCACATCAATTCCTAGTTTCGTAGATCGGGAGGGAAAGGGAGGCTGTAATTGTTGAGATGATTTTTCAGTCTGTCTCTTCACTATGAGGAGATAAAGACACAGCCTGGGTCATCTGACTTTTGTGTGGTTGCAGTTCGTATTCCTTCTTTTCTAACCACCCCATTTCTCCTCCTTTGGATTTAAGATAATACCAGCTGAGTATTCTTTAGTCAAAACGCTTAAGAACAGAAGTATTTTGGTTTATAATTTTTTTCAGATTTTAAAATGTTTGCATATGTATTATGAGATATCTTGGTAATAGGACCAAGTCTAAACTAGAAATTCAACTACATTTAATTTGCAGCCTATACACCTAGTCTGAAGGTAATTTCATACATTTCAAGTAATTTTGTGCATCAAACAACATTTATGTACATTGAACCTATGGGAAGCAAAGCTGTCATGATCCCAGCTATCCTTCTGGTCGGTCTGTGGTTGTTTGGCCTCATCATAATTCCTGACTCGGCCTCTACGAGCTACTGATAACAATTTTCCTCAACTTCTTCACATGAAGGTTGGGTGTGGAATTTTCTACTCGTGGTGTCATGTTGGCACTGAAAGAGTTACAGATTTTGGACTTTGAGATTAGGGGTGCTCCACCTGTTAACAGCACAGATAATAGTATAGATCCACGTCTGCACAAAAGGAATCTTTCTCCACCCGATGAGGCTGAAGTTCCCTGTGCTGCTGAAATAAATGTAAGTCTCACCATATCGGGCTGTCAAAATATGCCGGGTGCTGACAGACCAGAATCTTCCTCTCATCCTGAGAAACTGGGCATAGGACCCAACAACAAAATGGACCCAAGAACCAGCTCCATCCAACAGCTGTGCCAGAAGCACCAAGTAAATCGAAAAACCACAGATCCAATTAACTAATCCCTCTGCTAGAAGTGCCAAGAAGAAATAATCTTGTCATTGCTCCCTTTGCCATGAGCCCTGATCCAAAGTTCAATATGCTTTTAATTTTCTTCGAGCCTTCAAAAAAAAAAATTATTTGAAGGCCACTCCTTGTCTCCCTGTTTTCCACATTCTTGACAGAGGTATGTTTTTCATATTCTCCACAACAACACTCTACTGATGGGATAGTATTTGTTTTTAATGTCTGTACGGTATTTTTGTTGGTCTCATGTATGTTTCATTATTCACTGACCACATAGAGCCAGATTCTTTATAGACAGCAATGTGGGTAATAATGTTCCAGGATTTTTTTTTTCTGTTGAAACTATGAAAGATTCATTTTTCCATTCTCTTTCAGTCACCTGAGAGCCTCAGCAGCAGAGATATTAAATTCTATCTTGCAAAAAAAA
Source organism: Tupaia belangeri chinensis (assembly GCF_000334495.1). Lineage (NCBI taxonomy): Eukaryota > Metazoa > Chordata > Mammalia > Scandentia > Tupaiidae > Tupaia > Tupaia belangeri. The sequence goes on along the minus strand of NW_006159577.1, from coordinate 6,346,097 downwards.
CCCCAAAAACCTCCAATACTAAGTAGTGACACTCCCTTCTGAAATACGAGTGTGTGCTCCCCAGAGAGACAGAGAGAAAGAGACAAAGAGAGAAAGTGAGAAATCACTCCCTGGGGGAGAGGGGCAGGGAATGCCATGCTGCAATCCCTTCTCTGTTCTCCTCTTAAGATTTTGGGTGCACACACACATGTGCTAGTGTGAGTTTTAAGCCACTGGATCTGAGAATCGAACTGTAATCTGTCATGTGGGAGTTCAATGTGATAACCACTACACCGCCTGCTGGTCCCAAGAACACAGTTTTTGAGCCATGTTACTAGGGAGCAAAGCTTGTTGTGAAGCATAGTCTTATTTCACATTTCAGAAGGGAGTGTCACTACTTAGTTTTGGTGGGTTTTTTTTCCAAGCAAATGGGATTGACAAAGTGTTTTCCTATTGATCAATTTTTTAAAAATAATTTCATTTATTCATTCATGTATTTTAATTTGACCAGAGAGAGATACAGAGAGAGAGAGAGGGAAAGTGAGAAAGGAAGGCACCAGGGCCAGGACATGAACCTTGGTTGGCCATGTAGGAGTGTCCAGCACCTTAACCATCAGGCCACCTGATGGCCCCCTCATTGATCATTTTCACTTTCCTCTGTTTTCTTTTCACTTTCCTGCCATCTGAAAATTGGATCATAGGCTGATTTACCACAAGGCCAAAGGGCACAACTTGCATTACGTCTAAGATGGTTTCATGAGACTTTTATCAACAACAACCAAGGTCAGAAGAAAGGTTCTTATTACTAAATTACCTTGAGAGTGATGAAGACTTTTATTGACTAAAATAGTTAAGTGTAAAAATTGCACCATAATGTTACTACAAACACATCCTTTTTTTTTTTTTTTTTAGAAGTTTCAGAGTATTAAATTGATGTGGCGCCAACAAAAACAGAGTTGAACATTTGACTTAGGGCATTATTTTCTCAGTGAAAATATTCTTTATTTGAAGAGTGGTTCAGGCTGACTTTGAAGTCTAATGAGAGGAAAATGTGTGCGGGGATGAGGTGAATCAGGCCCTGAAGGTTGCCTGTACAAGGGATCTTCAAAATGTTCATAAAAATACATCTTACGGAAAAATTATGACTGGATTTAGATTTGTTGTTATTATCAGAGGATACCTGTACTTGCTAGAGAGACAGAGGAAGAGGAAAAGCAGCTTGCCTGGGGAATGGTCACATGGGAATCGCCTCTTCTCCATCTCTCCCGCATTTTGGGATTTGGGGCATGGATGCACACACACCTGGTATGTTTCTCAAGCAGCTGTATCTGGGACTTGAACTGTGCAGATGGCCATATGGCATCCAGTTGCCTTAACCACCAGATCACAGAGATGGCCAGGATTTCAATTGTTTGCACCACAACAAACTAATCCTTTCATTCGACAAACTTTTTGAAGTCCCCTTGTATCATTCAGCTCAAACCAAGAGCTATCCCACTGGCTTACTGGCCCCAGACCCCTAAGCCAAGACTTCTAGAATGTTCCCCAGTATGGTGGTCATGGAGGCAGCTTTTGTTTACCTTTCGGTAGGATGTTTTGAGACCCTACTGAGAAATAATGCTTATTTGTGTAACAAACTGTCAAGTCAAAATTGTGGATTTTCTGCTGCTTATTGAAATCTGAGCTAAAAGCAGAGCCTATGCTCCCTGGCACTTGGGTTTAATAACAGAAAACAAAGTAACCGCATAAACAGACCTTTTTATTGACTATAGGCCCCAACTTCTCTTTCCTTGAAACACGAGTCATTGGGGCATACAAACTTATACCATAAGTAGAAACCAGATACCTTTAGAATCAGAAGTATCTCCAACACTAATTGGATTAAAAATCATGAAGCATACTCATAGACTGGAGCATTCAAATCAAATTAGCCGCCATTTTATTTTTTAAAAATAAAGAATTAGTGCCTTGTGTATACATTATAATCACAAGTTAATGAGGGAGGTAGCATGACTGGAACCTCTCACATTACCGGAACTCAGATACCACAAAATGCCCTCTTCATTTTTCAAGCAAAAGCTGTACTAATATCTTAAAGTGCCACAGCTGAATTTTCCCTCACTTTGCAAATGAGAGAATGGAAGTCCCAAGAGGCTGTGATAGCCTCAGACCTTGCAGTAGTTTGACAGTAACTCTCACAGGTGAGATGCAGGTGTCCTCACCTGCAATGCTCTGTCTTCTCTAGTTGATCCCCTGTTGCTTCCCTTAGATGAAGGGAGATATGGTTATTCCAAGTAGGAGCGAAACCATTGAGCATCCTGATCCCTGGTTTTGGTTAAACCATAGCTCTGTGACCATCCTGGGTTCATAAAAGGGTTTGATCCAGGTAACCTATTTGCTGGGACCTCTCCCTTCCTGGGAGCTCTGTTTTTCCTTCTCTCTCCTTCAGTAAACTCCCTGCTTTGCTATGGAAAAAAATATGATCCACCTTAATTTGTTGTTAGAAATAATCTACTGATAAAGGAGGTGAAAGGTTTTTACCGGAGTGTTATGGAAATGGCGACCCCAATCAACCACAATAGTCGGTTCTTGATGTAAAATACAAGAGGCTTTATTGCTAGCGCGCTAGGACTCCACTCCCAGTCATACAAGACATGGCTAAGAGTGAAGTCCCGAACATAGGAGTATTCAGGTTATATAGACATGAGTCTGTGGGATGAGGGGAGGAAGCAAGATAAGAGGTTACAAGGTAATCTTATGACGACCATTTGGTCAGGCTTGCAGGAGCATTTGATCTGGGTTTCTGGGGCTAGCAGAAGGGAGGGATTTTACACTACAAAGGTCTGGGCTAGCTTGCCAGACTAGTTTGCAAATGGCTCGGGCTCCCTGCAATGTGTTAACAAATTACCCCAGGTTTCCACAACTTCAGCAGCATCTGCTTTAGTACAGAAACAAAAGAGGCAAAGGTTAGACTTTATCTTTGTAAGACAGGCTAATCTAATTTTATTCTTACAGAGGGAAGAGCAAACATACAAACAGGGACTTATATGTGTCTGGTTAAAACATGGGGAGAGGGACCAGCAGGTGATGTAATTGTTAAGGCATCAGATTCCCACATGACCAACTGCAGTTCAAGTCCCAGACCTGGTGGTTTGAAAAAGATGCTGGACATGTGTGCACGTGTGCCCAATATTCTGAGGGAAGAATGGAGAAGGGATTGTTAGAAACAGATTGCACATTGTGGTTGAAAAGGAGTGATATGGGGACATATGAGTTGATATATTAAAATGTCCCAAATCTCCCAAGCCTCTGGAATTCACCAGGCCTAAACAAAGTACATTACTCTTATCTTTAAAGGTTGATGCCTGTCTTTTCATGAAAATGATGAAGTTCTGCTTTGGAAGACAATGCATGACAACTTGCTTCCCTACCCCTTGCAAATCTACTCCCAGTTCTCCTCTTGGCCACCAGATCAGCAACTGGGGTTGGTTGTGGTGCAGTGGTAACATGGCTGGACTCATGTGGGAGAGGTCATGGGTTTGCATCCTGGAGTCTCTCTATGCACGCCGGGTGTGTGTGCATGTGCATGTTATCCTACTCAGCTGAGACTGTGGGTGGACTGTGGCATAGGGACCATGTTGGGAGTGCTCATCTGTCTTCTATCTCTTTTTCTCTCTCACAAAGGAAATGAATAAATTTAAAAAGAAGAAAAAGAAAGAAGTAGGGTCAAGTCATAACGATCTGGCCAGAGAAGTGTGATCCTACCAATGGAGAACAGGGACTGTAGCCCAAAGGAGCTGTGGGACTCAGCCAATACATACATGCCAGTGGGATCCAGAAAGGTATGATGAGAATGAATGGAGAGGGGGCTGGACAAAGTGAGATGAAATGCAAAGTTGGATGGGGAAAATTCACTGCTAGGGAAGAACTTTCTTTTGGTACATTTAACAAATCCTGGCAGGAACCGTGTGAGTTTGAGCTTGTATCCAGGAAGTTTAGAAAATGTGATGCAAAGTGAAGATGCAAGATTTGCCATGGGAGATGAAGGCAGGAGAGATCAAAAGGCTCAGAAAAATAGGCAAGGTAGAGTGGATAGACTATGTAAGGCCAGAAAACCTGGCAGGCTTTGTTTTCCACAAGAGTGTCTGGAAGATCACAGCATTTGTCAAAGCAAAAAGAATGCCCTGGTGAGAAGGCAAGTGTCACAAAGAAGTCCAGTGGTGGCTGTTCTCTGAAGGTCAAGGATATTGGAGAAGATTTTAATACAAAACCGGGATCCCTGCTAGCAATGGAGGCAACAGAGACTAGGAGGTGGCACTGACTGTTAGATACAAGGTAATTCTAATTTTAATAATGACCAGTAAGGTGAGAGTGGCAGCTCGGGGAATCCGATCTACAGAACTATAAAAATGGTTACAAGAAATTTTCATTCCCAGGGGAAATACAGACAGGCAGCCAACAGGGTATTCTTCAACAGATGCAATTGAAATAGATCAAGAATATGTAATTAGCTGAGGGCACAGACTGAAGGAAAGGCTAGTTCCCCAGGCTGTCCCACAAAAGCACCTGTGGCCATTTACTTAAGCAATTGTTCTCTGGGGAAAGAGAATGCTCCAACATTTTGAAGATATTGCATGCAGGTCATTGCTGACATTGAACCTGGAGACCTGAAACATTATTGTGTGATCCATTAAGGGGATAAATATAAAGGCCCAGATACTAAAATCCTGGCCCAGGTACAGGTCAGAGGGAGTTCTGAATTGTCTTCTGTGTATGTGTGCCAGGCTAGCAAAGGAAGATCAGGTGAAAGCAATCACAGGCTCTAAACTTAGGACAGCAAACCTCAGCAGGTGCAGACAAAAGGCAGGATTAAATGTTATGTGGACAAGATAGCAGTTAATAGCATAAACTTTGAAACCAGACACAACTGCATTCAAATCCCACTTTTGCCACTCATTAATGGATTCCTGGCTAGCTAACTTCTCTGTGCCTCCACTCCTTGATTTGTACCATGAGGATATTACTAACCCCCCCAGAGAGATTTTTTTTCTTTTTTTTGGAGAGGTTTTTGCTATAGGGTGCGTGCGCTCGCCAGACAGAGAGATAGAAAGCGAGAAATCCTCCCCTCCAGGGGGGATGGCCATGCTGCAATCCCTTCTCCTCCATTCTCCTCTTGGGATCTTGGGCATGCATGCACACGTGCTCGGCGAGTTTTAAGCCACCGGGTCCAGGACTCGAACCGCGGTCAACTACTTGGGAGTCCAGCGACATACCATTACCCTAACTGCTGGTCCCAGAGAGATATTTTAATAGTTAAAAGGATGGTAAATCTCAGCACAGTGTTGGACACTCCAGATAGTGTGGCCTTTATGACCATAATCACTATGAAAAGGGTTTGAAAGGTCCCAATAATATATTCTGACCACATACTCTTAGGCACACCGTTTGGACAGTGGCTGCAGAATCCTGTGCTGTTGTATGCAGTGTTGTGTGGAAGAACCTTCACAAATGAGACAGAAGCTCAATAGGAGACAAATATGAAAATATCACAAGAACCTTTGGGATATGTCATCTGGAGTCACGACAGATGGCAAAGATGGCAAAACATCTGCTTTGGTTTTGTTCAAAGCAAAGAGCTCAAGAAAAGTTGGGATCAGATTCTACAGAACTCTTCCATTTCTTTTTTGAGCCTATGTTATTGCCTCAGAATGATCTTGATAATAAAATGGAAAGAATGAAACAGGAGACGCATTAACTCAATAGTCAGAACAGACTGAAAATAGAAGCAGGCCTCAGGGGTATCTGGTTAATTTTGAGGATGATTGATTTCGGAATGCTTCAGTTATTCAGAACCCAGCTGTCTAGCAACCTGTGTATGTGGAATGTTTTAGAAAATTTGGAAGCCAGTTCACAAAACAGCTCAGGAGTCAAAGAGAAATATCAAAGTATACTCACAAGATGCGGGGAGGAAATAAGAAAGATCCTCTCTGTGACCACTTGGCCAAGGATAATTCATTCCTACTTTCCCTATATCCATGTGATCTGCTTCCCCATCCTCAGAGTATGTTCAAAACTGAAAACTCAAAGAGCACGGGGACCTCAAAGAGGCAGACCCAGCAGTCTTGTCAAGATGTGTAGACAGCGAAAGCAAAGGAGGCAAGAGGAAATCAGCACAGAGCAGACATCAGAGATCAAAGGAAACAGCAGACCCATGGCTGACCTAGGCAGCCTGGGTTCCAGGAGACCCTTTCTAAGCCAAAGCTCTGAAATATTTACTGTACAGCTGACAGCTCAGCCTTTCCCACAGGAAATAAATGGAAAGTAATTTTGGCCATCCACCACTGGTTTCAAAAAGACCCGAGCAGGGCCTATGCACCTGCTTCACTAAGATAAAATTTTGTATGATTGCAACAAATAGAACAATAATGCATGTAAAGTTTCTATGAGAAAATTTTGACTGAAAGTAGTAGCAGCTGTTTCTAATATTGCAACAAAACTTTAGAGGGGAACTTGTCCTTTTCATTATCCTCCATTGGGGTTTTGGACTTACAACTGGACATCATCGCCTCTGTGGCAGCCCAACTGGTGGCTCCCATAGATATCCAGGCCCAAATCCCTGAAACATGAGTGTTACCTTACATGGCAAAAGGGGCTTTGCAGATGTGATTAAGGTAATGCTCTTGAGATGAGTTGACAGGGTTGTTAAGATGGGGAGTTTGTCCTGGATTATCTGGATGGGACCCAAGTGTAGTTACAAGTGTCCTTACAAGACATTTATAAGAGACATTTCTGAATCTTAAGAGGGAGAGAGAATGATCTGACGACAGAAGAGGAATAGCTGACATGACCACCGAACAGTGGGAGATGGAGTGAGAATGGAAGATGCAGTGCTACTAGTTTTGAAGACACAGGAAGGACCATGTGTCAAGGAATACAGGTGGCAGTCAGAAGCTGAAAAAGGCAAGCAACCAATTCTCCCATGGATTCTCCTGAAATAACCAAACATTGGTGGAGTGGAAAGAGGTGTCTAGTGCTGGTGAGTTATAGAAAAAAACTAGTTCATGACACATGCAGATGCTAATAACCATGTGAGTAGCAAAGGGCTAAAACCAGTGTTTCAGATGATGTGCAAAATAGTATATCAAATATAATATCATTTTGTATAGAGACAAAGAGGCAATAGAGAATCTCTGTGGCCTTTACATCTTTTGGTGGTCCAATTTTCTACTTCATTTGTTTTCTTCTGCCTTTTTATTTAATGGCATGATTATTATTTAGTTAATCTACAATATAGTTTCCTTTTTTTTTTCTTTTCTTTTCTTTCTTTGAGATTTTTGGTATAGGGTATGTGCATTCGCTGGATAGACAGAAACAGAAAGTGAGAAATCACCTCCCGGGGGGATGGTCACACCACAATCCTTTCTCCTCCATTCTCTTCTTGGGATTTTGGGCATGCACGCACATGTACCCAATGTGAGTTTTAAGCTGTTGGGTCCAAGACTTGAACTGTAGTCAACTATGTGGGAGTCCAGCGATGTAACCTTTATGCCATCTGCTGGTCCCTGATTCACATTATTATTATTTTTTTTTGGAGAGGTTTTCACTATAGGGCGCGTGCGCTCGCCAGACAGACAGAGAGAGACCTAGAGACAGAAAGAGAGAAATCACCCCCTCAGGGGGGGTTGGTCACGCCGCAATCCCTTCTCCTCCATTCTCCTCTCGGGATCTTAGGCACGCATGCACACGTGCCCGGTGTGAGTTTTAAGCCATCGGGTCCAGGATGCGAACTGCAGTTGACTACGTGGGAGTCCAGCAACATAGCCATTACGCTAACTGCTGGTTCCCCTGATTCACATTTTTTAAAAAGTTTTTGCCATCAGGTGCATGCACTCACCCGAGAAAGAGAGAGAGAAAGTGAGACATCAACTCCCAGGAGGAGATGGCCATATGCAATCCCTTCTCCATTCTCTCAAGATTTTTGGCATGCATGCACACATGTCCAGGGTGACTTTTCAAGTTCCTTGGTCTGGGGCTTGAACCATTGTCAACTATGTTGGAATCTAGCTTTTTAACTACCAGGCTGCCCACTCACCCTCCATTTACATTTTTAAGTGTACAATTCATTAGTTTTTAATATGTTCATGAAATTATGCAACCATTCCCATTATCTAATTTCAGAACATTTTCATCACCCTAAAAAAAAGAGGTTGTTTCCATTAGCAGTCCTTCTTCATTCCCCCACAGCTGTCAGCCCTAGGCAACTCTCCATCTTTCTAGATCTATAAATTTGTCTATTCTAAATATTTTATATAAAGAGAATTAAACAACATGTAGCTTTTTGTCACTGACCTTATTCAGTTAGTATAATGGTTTCAAAGTTTATCCACATTTATCAGTATTAATACTTCAATCCTTTTTAAGGGTGAATAATATCCCATTGTATGAATATACCATGTTTATTTATCCATTCATCAGTTGATGAATATTTGGTCATTCCATTTTGTTTGGCTATTATTTATAATGCTGATATGAACAGTCACATATAATTTTTTTATGGATGTGCATTTTTAGTTATCCGAGGCATATGTCTAGATGTGGAATTGCTGGCTCATATAATAATACTATATTTTAATTTTTTGAGAAACTGCTAGATTATATTTCCAAAGTCATTGTAATATATTCCATTATCACCAGTGATCTGTGAATATTATAATTTCTTCACACTCTTGTGGACACGTTATTGTCTGCCTTTTTGAAAGTAGCCATCTTAAAGGGTATGAAGTAGTATCTCAATGTGGCTTTGACTTTCATTTATCTAATGAATAATGGTACCGAAGCATCCTTTTATGTGACTATTCTAATTTGCCTATCCTCTTTGGAGAAATAGCTATTCGGCTTTCTTTCACCCAATTTTTAAGTTGGCTTGTTGTTAATTTTTGTAAGAATGTTTTGAGTTATAATATTTCTTTATATGTTCTGGATATAAATTCCTTATCAAGGAATGACTGGTGGAGACCAACAGTTGGTGTAATGGCTATGCCACTGGACTCCCATATTATATAGTCAGCCGCGGTTCGAGTCCCAGACCTGGTGACGTAAACTCATGCCAGACGCGTGTGCGTGCGTGCCCGAGATCCTGAGAAGAGAATGGAGGAGAAGGGATTGCAGCATGGCCATCACCCCTGGGGGGTTATTTCTTGCTTTCTGTCTCTCTGTCTCTCTCTGTCTTTCTGGCGAGCGCATGCGCCCTATAGCAAAAAAAAAATCTCTCCAAAGGGGGAAATAAAAAGGAATGACTGGCGAATATTTTCTTCCATTCTATGTGTTGATTTTTTTAACTTTTTATAAAGGAATTATTTTATTTAACTTTACTTATTTATTTATTTTAACTTGACCAGAAAGGGACAGAGAGAGAGAAAAAGAAAAGAGCTGCCATGTCCAGTACTTGAACTGCAGTCGGCCATGTGGGAGTTCAGTGCCCTTAAACACCATGTCACCTACCGGCCCCTCTTTTCACTTTCTTAGTAGCATCTTTTAATATACAATAATTTTTATGGGGTAGGGTTCCAACATCATATGTTTACATGTGAATATACAATTGTTTCAGTATCTCTTTTTCGAAAAGACAGTTTCAAACCATTGAATGTTTTTGGTATTTTTTTAAAAAAATCATTTGGCTATAGATGTATGGTTTATTTTTCAGCTCTCAGTTCTGTTCCATTGACCTACATGTCCATATTTATGTTAGTACCACATTGTCTTTTTTTATTTTTTGAGAGGTTTTTTTTTTTTTTGCTATAGGGCATGTGCGCTTGCCAGAAAGACAGAGAAAGACAGAAAGTGAGAAATCACCCCCCCACACACTAGGGGAGATGGCCACACCACAATCCCTTTTCCTCCACTCTCTTCTTCAGATCCTGGGCATGCATGCACACGCATCCGGTGTGAGTTTAAGCCACTGGATCCAGGACTTGAACCGTGGTCGACTACATGGGAGTC
>NW_006159577.1:6303841-6329678 GCF_000334495.1 Tupaia belangeri chinensis | reverse complement strand
TGAAAGGTTTTTACCGGAGTGTTATGGAAATGGCGACCCCAATCAACCACAAAAGTCGGTTCTTTATGTAAAATACAAGAGGCTTTATTGCTAGCGCGCTAGGACTCCACTCCCAGTCATACAAGACATGGCTAAGAGTGAAGTCCCGAACATAGGAGTATTCAGGTTATATAGACATGAGTCTGTGGGATGAGGGGAGGAAGCAAGATAAGAGGTTACAAGGTAATCTTATGACGACCATTTGGTCAGGCTTGCAGGAGCATTTGATCTGGGTTTCCGGGGCTAGCAGAAGGGAGGGATTTTACATTACAAAGGTCCGGGCTAGCTTGCCAGACTAGCTTGCAAATTGGCTCGGGCTCCCTGCAATGTGTTAACAAATTACCCCAGGTTTCCACAACTTCAGCAGCATCTGCTTTAGTACAGAAACAAAAGAGGCAAAGGTTAGACTTTATCTTTGTAAGACAGGCTAATCTAATTTTATTCTTACAGAGGGAAGAGCAAACATACAAACAGGGACTTATATGTGTCTGGTTAAAACATGGGGAGAGGGACCAGCAGGTGATGTAATTGTTAAGGCATCAGATTCCCACATGACCAACTGCAGTTCAAGTCCCAGACCTGGTGGTTTGAAAAAGATGCTGGACATGTGTGCACGTGTGCCCAATATTCTGAGGGAAGAATGGAGAAGGGATTGTTAGAAACAGATTGCACATTGTGGTTGAAAAGGAGTGATATGGGGACATATGAGTTGATATATTAAAATGTCCCAAATCTCCCAAGCCTCTGGAATTCACCAGGCCTAAACAAAGTACATTACTCTTATCTTTAAAGGTTGATGCCTGTCTTTTCATGAAAATGATGAAGTTCTGCTTTGGAAGACAATGCATGACAACTTGCTTCCCTACCCCTTGCAAATCTACTCCCAGTTCTCCTCTTGGCCACCAGATCAGCAACTGGGGTTGGTTGTGGTGCAGTGGTAACATGGCTGGACTCATGTGGGAGAGGTCATGGGTTTGCATCCTGGAGTCTCTCTATGCACGCCGGGTGTGTGTGCATGTGCATGTTATCCTACTCAGCTGAGACTGTGGGTGGACTGTGGCATAGGGACCATGTTGGGAGTGCTCATCTGTCTTCTATCTCTTTTTCTCTCTCACAAAGGAAATGAATAAATTTAAAAAGAAGAAAAAGAAAGAAGTAGGGTCAAGTCATAACGATCTGGCCAGAGAAGTGTGATCCTACCAATGGAGAACAGGGACTGTAGCCCAAAGGAGCTGTGGGACTCAGCCAATACATACATGCCAGTGGGATCCAGAAAGGTATGATGAGAATGAATGGAGAGGGGGCTGGACAAAGTGAGATGAAATGCAAAGTTGGATGGGGAAAATTCACTGCTAGGGAAGAACTTTCTTTTGGTACATTTAACAAATCCTGGCAGGAACCGTGTGAGTTTGAGCTTGTATCCAGGAAGTTTAGAAAATGTGATGCAAAGTGAAGATGCAAGATTTGCCATGGGAGATGAAGGCAGGAGAGATCAAAAGGCTCAGAAAAATAGGCAAGGTAGAGTGGATAGACTATGTAAGGCCAGAAAACCTGGCAGGCTTTGTTTTCCACAAGAGTGTCTGGAAGATCACAGCATTTGTCAAAGCAAAAAGAATGCCCTGGTGAGAAGGCAAGTGTCACAAAGAAGTCCAGTGGTGGCTGTTCTCTGAAGGTCAAGGATATTGGAGAAGATTTTAATACAAAACCGGGATCCCTGCTAGCAATGGAGGCAACAGAGACTAGGAGGTGGCACTGACTGTTAGATACAAGGTAATTCTAATTTTAATAATGACCAGTAAGGTGAGAGTGGCAGCTCGGGGAATCCGATCTACAGAACTATAAAAATGGTTACAAGAAATTTTCATTCCCAGGGGAAATACAGACAGGCAGCCAACAGGGTATTCTTCAACAGATGCAATTGAAATAGATCAAGAATATGTAATTAGCTGAGGGCACAGACTGAAGGAAAGGCTAGTTCCCCAGGCTGTCCCACAAAAGCACCTGTGGCCATTTACTTAAGCAATTGTTCTCTGGGGAAAGAGAATGCTCCAACATTTTGAAGATATTGCATGCAGGTCATTGCTGACATTGAACCTGGAGACCTGAAACATTATTGTGTGATCCATTAAGGGGATAAATATAAAGGCCCAGATACTAAAATCCTGGCCCAGGTACAGGTCAGAGGGAGTTCTGAATTGTCTTCTGTGTATGTGTGCCAGGCTAGCAAAGGAAGATCAGGTGAAAGCAATCACAGGCTCTAAACTTAGGACAGCAAACCTCAGCAGGTGCAGACAAAAGGCAGGATTAAATGTTATGTGGACAAGATAGCAGTTAATAGCATAAACTTTGAAACCAGACACAACTGCATTCAAATCCCACTTTTGCCACTCATTAATGGATTCCTGGCTAGCTAACTTCTCTGTGCCTCCACTCCTTGATTTGTACCATGAGGATATTACTAACCCCCCCAGAGAGATTTTTTTTCTTTTTTTTGGAGAGGTTTTTGCTATAGGGTGCGTGCGCTCGCCAGACAGAGAGATAGAAAGCGAGAAATCCTCCCCTCCAGGGGGGATGGCCATGCTGCAATCCCTTCTCCTCCATTCTCCTCTTGGGATCTTGGGCATGCATGCACACGTGCTCGGCGAGTTTTAAGCCACCGGGTCCAGGACTCGAACCGCGGTCAACTACTTGGGAGTCCAGCGACATACCATTACCCTAACTGCTGGTCCCAGAGAGATATTTTAATAGTTAAAAGGATGGTAAATCTCAGCACAGTGTTGGACACTCCAGATAGTGTGGCCTTTATGACCATAATCACTATGAAAAGGGTTTGAAAGGTCCCAATAATATATTCTGACCACATACTCTTAGGCACACCGTTTGGACAGTGGCTGCAGAATCCTGTGCTGTTGTATGCAGTGTTGTGTGGAAGAACCTTCACAAATGAGACAGAAGCTCAATAGGAGACAAATATGAAAATATCACAAGAACCTTTGGGATATGTCATCTGGAGTCACGACAGATGGCAAAGATGGCAAAACATCTGCTTTGGTTTTGTTCAAAGCAAAGAGCTCAAGAAAAGTTGGGATCAGATTCTACAGAACTCTTCCATTTCTTTTTTGAGCCTATGTTATTGCCTCAGAATGATCTTGATAATAAAATGGAAAGAATGAAACAGGAGACGCATTAACTCAATAGTCAGAACAGACTGAAAATAGAAGCAGGCCTCAGGGGTATCTGGTTAATTTTGAGGATGATTGATTTCGGAATGCTTCAGTTATTCAGAACCCAGCTGTCTAGCAACCTGTGTATGTGGAATGTTTTAGAAAATTTGGAAGCCAGTTCACAAAACAGCTCAGGAGTCAAAGAGAAATATCAAAGTATACTCACAAGATGCGGGGAGGAAATAAGAAAGATCCTCTCTGTGACCACTTGGCCAAGGATAATTCATTCCTACTTTCCCTATATCCATGTGATCTGCTTCCCCATCCTCAGAGTATGTTCAAAACTGAAAACTCAAAGAGCACGGGGACCTCAAAGAGGCAGACCCAGCAGTCTTGTCAAGATGTGTAGACAGCGAAAGCAAAGGAGGCAAGAGGAAATCAGCACAGAGCAGACATCAGAGATCAAAGGAAACAGCAGACCCATGGCTGACCTAGGCAGCCTGGGTTCCAGGAGACCCTTTCTAAGCCAAAGCTCTGAAATATTTACTGTACAGCTGACAGCTCAGCCTTTCCCACAGGAAATAAATGGAAAGTAATTTTGGCCATCCACCACTGGTTTCAAAAAGACCCGAGCAGGGCCTATGCACCTGCTTCACTAAGATAAAATTTTGTATGATTGCAACAAATAGAACAATAATGCATGTAAAGTTTCTATGAGAAAATTTTGACTGAAAGTAGTAGCAGCTGTTTCTAATATTGCAACAAAACTTTAGAGGGGAACTTGTCCTTTTCATTATCCTCCATTGGGGTTTTGGACTTACAACTGGACATCATCGCCTCTGTGGCAGCCCAACTGGTGGCTCCCATAGATATCCAGGCCCAAATCCCTGAAACATGAGTGTTACCTTACATGGCAAAAGGGGCTTTGCAGATGTGATTAAGGTAATGCTCTTGAGATGAGTTGACAGGGTTGTTAAGATGGGGAGTTTGTCCTGGATTATCTGGATGGGACCCAAGTGTAGTTACAAGTGTCCTTACAAGACATTTATAAGAGACATTTCTGAATCTTAAGAGGGAGAGAGAATGATCTGACGACAGAAGAGGAATAGCTGACATGACCACCGAACAGTGGGAGATGGAGTGAGAATGGAAGATGCAGTGCTACTAGTTTTGAAGACACAGGAAGGACCATGTGTCAAGGAATACAGGTGGCAGTCAGAAGCTGAAAAAGGCAAGCAACCAATTCTCCCATGGATTCTCCTGAAATAACCAAACATTGGTGGAGTGGAAAGAGGTGTCTAGTGCTGGTGAGTTATAGAAAAAAACTAGTTCATGACACATGCAGATGCTAATAACCATGTGAGTAGCAAAGGGCTAAAACCAGTGTTTCAGATGATGTGCAAAATAGTATATCAAATATAATATCATTTTGTATAGAGACAAAGAGGCAATAGAGAATCTCTGTGGCCTTTACATCTTTTGGTGGTCCAATTTTCTACTTCATTTGTTTTCTTCTGCCTTTTTATTTAATGGCATGATTATTATTTAGTTAATCTACAATATAGTTTCCTTTTTTTTTTCTTTTCTTTTCTTTCTTTGAGATTTTTGGTATAGGGTATGTGCATTCGCTGGATAGACAGAAACAGAAAGTGAGAAATCACCTCCCGGGGGGATGGTCACACCACAATCCTTTCTCCTCCATTCTCTTCTTGGGATTTTGGGCATGCACGCACATGTACCCAATGTGAGTTTTAAGCTGTTGGGTCCAAGACTTGAACTGTAGTCAACTATGTGGGAGTCCAGCGATGTAACCTTTATGCCATCTGCTGGTCCCTGATTCACATTATTATTATTTTTTTTTGGAGAGGTTTTCACTATAGGGCGCGTGCGCTCGCCAGACAGACAGAGAGAGACCTAGAGACAGAAAGAGAGAAATCACCCCCTCAGGGGGGGTTGGTCACGCCGCAATCCCTTCTCCTCCATTCTCCTCTCGGGATCTTAGGCACGCATGCACACGTGCCCGGTGTGAGTTTTAAGCCATCGGGTCCAGGATGCGAACTGCAGTTGACTACGTGGGAGTCCAGCAACATAGCCATTACGCTAACTGCTGGTTCCCCTGATTCACATTTTTTAAAAAGTTTTTGCCATCAGGTGCATGCACTCACCCGAGAAAGAGAGAGAGAAAGTGAGACATCAACTCCCAGGAGGAGATGGCCATATGCAATCCCTTCTCCATTCTCTCAAGATTTTTGGCATGCATGCACACATGTCCAGGGTGACTTTTCAAGTTCCTTGGTCTGGGGCTTGAACCATTGTCAACTATGTTGGAATCTAGCTTTTTAACTACCAGGCTGCCCACTCACCCTCCATTTACATTTTTAAGTGTACAATTCATTAGTTTTTAATATGTTCATGAAATTATGCAACCATTCCCATTATCTAATTTCAGAACATTTTCATCACCCTAAAAAAAAGAGGTTGTTTCCATTAGCAGTCCTTCTTCATTCCCCCACAGCTGTCAGCCCTAGGCAACTCTCCATCTTTCTAGATCTATAAATTTGTCTATTCTAAATATTTTATATAAAGAGAATTAAACAACATGTAGCTTTTTGTCACTGACCTTATTCAGTTAGTATAATGGTTTCAAAGTTTATCCACATTTATCAGTATTAATACTTCAATCCTTTTTAAGGGTGAATAATATCCCATTGTATGAATATACCATGTTTATTTATCCATTCATCAGTTGATGAATATTTGGTCATTCCATTTTGTTTGGCTATTATTTATAATGCTGATATGAACAGTCACATATAATTTTTTTATGGATGTGCATTTTTAGTTATCCGAGGCATATGTCTAGATGTGGAATTGCTGGCTCATATAATAATACTATATTTTAATTTTTTGAGAAACTGCTAGATTATATTTCCAAAGTCATTGTAATATATTCCATTATCACCAGTGATCTGTGAATATTATAATTTCTTCACACTCTTGTGGACACGTTATTGTCTGCCTTTTTGAAAGTAGCCATCTTAAAGGGTATGAAGTAGTATCTCAATGTGGCTTTGACTTTCATTTATCTAATGAATAATGGTACCGAAGCATCCTTTTATGTGACTATTCTAATTTGCCTATCCTCTTTGGAGAAATAGCTATTCGGGTTTCTTTCACCCAATTTTTAAGTTGGCTTGTTGTTAATTTTTGTAAGAATGTTTTGAGTTATAATATTTCTTTATATGTTCTGGATATAAATTCCTTATCAAGGAATGACTGGTGGAGACCAACAGTTGGTGTAATGGCTATGCCACTGGACTCCCATATTATATAGTCAGCCGCGGTTCGAGTCCCAGACCTGGTGACGTAAACTCATGCCAGACGCGTGTGCGTGCGTGCCCGAGATCCTGAGAAGAGAATGGAGGAGAAGGGATTGCAGCATGGCCATCACCCCTGGGGGGTTATTTCTTGCTTTCTGTCTCTCTGTCTCTCTCTGTCTTTCTGGCGAGCGCATGCGCCCTATAGCAAAAAAAAAATCTCTCCAAAGGGGGAAATAAAAAGGAATGACTGGCGAATATTTTCTTCCATTCTATGTGTTGATTTTTTTAACTTTTTATAAAGGAATTATTTTATTTAACTTTACTTATTTATTTATTTTAACTTGACCAGAAAGGGACAGAGAGAGAGAAAAAGAAAAGAGCTGCCATGTCCAGTACTTGAACTGCAGTCGGCCATGTGGGAGTTCAGTGCCCTTAAACACCATGTCACCTACCGGCCCCTCTTTTCACTTTCTTAGTAGCATCTTTTAATATACAATAATTTTTATGGGGTAGGGTTCCAACATCATATGTTTACATGTGAATATACAATTGTTTCAGTATCTCTTTTTCGAAAAGACAGTTTCAAACCATTGAATGTTTTTGGTATTTTTTTAAAAAAATCATTTGGCTATAGATGTATGGTTTATTTTTCAGCTCTCAGTTCTGTTCCATTGACCTACATGTCCATATTTATGTTAGTACCACATTGTCTTTTTTTATTTTTTGAGAGGTTTTTTTTTTTTTTGCTATAGGGCATGTGCGCTTGCCAGAAAGACAGAGAAAGACAGAAAGTGAGAAATCACCCCCCCACACACTAGGGGAGATGGCCACACCACAATCCCTTTTCCTCCACTCTCTTCTTCAGATCCTGGGCATGCATGCACACGCATCCGGTGTGAGTTTAAGCCACTGGATCCAGGACTTGAACCGTGGTCGACTACATGGGAGTCCCGCAAAATAGCCATTACACCAATTGCTGGTCCTGAGTACCACACTGTCTTACATGTCCATACTTAATGTCAGTGCCACACTGTCTTGATTACTGTAACTTTCTAATTGGGATGTTCTTTTCCAAGATTGTTTTGCCACTCTAGGCCCCTTGCCATATAAACTTTGGTGTCAGCTTGACAATTTACACACACATACACAAAAACAATTGGAATTTTGATAACAATTGCATTGAATCTATAGATCACTTTTAGCAGCACTCTCATCTTTTTATTTATTTATTTTTTTTGAGAGGTTTTTGCTATAGGGCACGTGCGCTCACCAGACAGACAGAGAGACATAGAGACAGAAAGCAAGAAATCACCCCCCAGGGGGGATGGTCACGCCGCAATCCCTTCTCCTCCATTCTCCTCTCGGGATCTTGGGCACGCACGCACATGCACCCGGTGTGAGTTTTAAGCCACCGGGTCCGGGGCACGAACCGCGGTCAACTACGTGGGAATCCAGCAACATAGCCATTACGCTAACTGCTGGTTCCCAACAGCACTGTCATCTTAACCTTAAGTTTTCCTGTCCATGAACATAGGATTGTTCTTTTATTTAAATCTTTTTTATTTCTTCAATAATAGTCTTCAGTGTATTACTATTATACTACTTTGGTTAAATGTATTCTTAAGTATTTTGTTCTTTTTTGATATAATTGTAAATGGAATCATTTTATAATTTCATTTTCAGATTATTCATTACTAGCATATAGAAACAAAATTTATTTCATGTATTGATTTTCTATTCTGCCACCTTTCTAAACAAACATTTTTTTCCAGTAGATTCCTTCGGATTTTCTGTTTACAAGATTGTCTTATCTACAAATAGAGGAAGTTTTATGCCTTCCTTTCTTTTTTTCCCATTTTTTGGAGAGATTTTTGTTATAGAGTGTGTATGCTTGCCAAACAGAGAGAGAGAGACAGAAAGTGAGAAATCACTCCCCAGAGGGGATGGCCATGCCGCAATACCTTCTTCTCCATTCTCCTCTCGGGATCTTGGGTATGCATGCACATGCGCCCAGCATGAGTTTAAGCCACTGGGTCCGGGACTCGAACCGCATGGTCAACTGCAAGGGAGTCCAGCAACATAGCCATTATGCTAACTGCTGGTCCCTATGCTTTCCTTTGTAATCAGGATGCTTTTTATTTATTTTTCCCAGTAAATTTCTCTGGATAGAACCTCCAGCATAACCCTGAATAGAAATGAAAAAAATCTTGTGCCTGATTGTAGGAGGAAAACCTTTAGTCTTTCTGAATTTTTTTGGCTGTGGGATTTTTATAGATGTTTTGTCTTAGTCTGTTTAAAATGTTATAACAAAATACTGTAACTTCAATAGGCAACAGAAATTCATTTTTTGCAGTTTTGGAGACTGAGAAGTCAAAGACAATCTGCCAGTATATTCAGCAACTGGCAAGGGCCTACTTTCTAATTCATAGATGGCCACTTTTTAACTGTGTCCTCATATGGTAGAAGTAGCAAGGGACTTCTCTTGGGCTGTTTCTTTGTTTGTTTGTTTTTTTAAGAAGGGCATATCTTCTCCCAAAACCTCACCTCCTAATACTATCACCTTGAAGGTTAGGATTTCAACATATGAATGAATTCTGAGGATCCATAAACATTCAGACTATAGCACCCTTTATCAGGCTGAAGACACTCCTTTCTATTCCTAAGTTTTAAATTTTCCTTAATTGTTTCCTTAAAGCAAAACAAAACAAAAATTATGCCTAGCCTAGAGTTGTTTGGATTTCTGATTTTCACATTCCTCAAAGTACTATTTTACGGATGCTCATAGCACTGATTACAAAACAAAATGATCCTTAATTCTGTTACATTCCATGTTTCAAGTGTCATAGCCCTTCAGAATGGTTTAAAGTGAAAAGTATATTGTTCAAAAGACTCATTCCTCTGGCTACCTCATTCCCTGGCTGCGTCCTGAGCTGTTGCTCCCTGTTTATTTCTAGGTGTCAGCTAAAATCAACACATTCATTCTATAATCTTTATGAGGAAACAGGCAATCTCAAGCTGATGCCTGGTTTTCTTCCAAACCCTTTAGTTCATCTTTCTTCCAATTGACAACCCCACCCCCCCCAATCTGTGAGTCTCCTTCCATTGTCTTCTCATTTCCATGTTTTTCAGTTCCAGTAGAAAATAGCAACTGGTCCTTAGGGATAAAAGAGGAAATGAAACAAATTCTTCAGTTTTTCAGGAGAATTGTTTGAAGCTACTGTGATAATTCCCCTTTCCCAGCCCCCAATGTCTCTGCTTAACTGAAGGAATCCGTACAGGGGTGCCTGGGTGCCAACTGGAATACACAAGAGTAGGATTTCTGATCCTCAATACACTCCTGAGCTTATACCTTGTAGAGGCCCCCAGTGAGCTGCCTCTTTGTTGGGGTCTCCAGAGCGTGTTGCCCTCTTGCTCAGTGTTTTCTCCACTGTTCGAAGTGTGATTGCCTCAGTGTGATCCACCACAGCCAATAGCAGGGGCCGCTGACTTACTCCCCAGCCCACCCAGATCTAGGCAGAAACTCTTAATAAACACTTCCCTGGGTTTCCTATATCCTGTATCTCTGGATGACTAATCATCTCCAGAAGCATAAAAATTTTAATCATCCCAAGCCCCCAGGCTTGAATTTGTGCACAGGCAACCAGTTTCTTTGCAGAAGGCTCTGGAAACCTCTGACTGAAGTAGGTGTGGCCCTCCTAAGTCACCTTCCTGGAACTCTTGTAGCACAATAGATACCTGAGAGGTGATTGAAGAGCCTTTGCTCGGCTTAATCTCTTTATTGTGAACTTCTGCTCCTTTTTGAACAGGCTGTTGCAAGTAGAACTTGTAAAGGTCTCTTTGTTTAGAGTCTCCATGGAGGCTATATTCTGCAGGTGTTTTGAGGATATGAATGTACCCCTATTCTGGTAAATGAACCCAAAATCTCCTTTGAATAAAAGCTACTTCCCTCACTGTAGGCATGTGACTCAGGATGAACAATTTATATAATTCTGATCTTTAGTGACAGTTATTGCTTTAGGAATTGGCACATAATCCAAGTTTGCCCTGTTAGAATAAATCCTGGAACTCATCAGAAGATAACAAGATGAGATGTGTTATTTTTTTTTTTTTCAGTCTCTAACCAGAAAGACTTTGGGTCCTCAAGCTTCTGGAGCATTTTTTTTTTTTTAAAGTAAGTTTCTTGGGACCAGCAGTTGGTGTAAAGGCTATGTCGCTGGACTCCCATGTAGCTGACCATGGTTTGAGTCCTAGACCTGGTGGCTTAAACTCACGCGGGGTGCGTGTGCGTGCGTGCCCAAGATCTCGAAAGGAGAATGGAGGAGAAGAGATTGTGGCGTGGCCATCCCCCCGGGGGATGATTTCTCGCTTTCTGTCTCTCTGTCTCTCTCTGTCTTTTTGGCCAGCGCACACACCCTATAGCAGTTTCTTTCTTTTTTCCATGAGCAAGAAAGAGACAGAAACAGAGAGAGACTGAGACATAGCACCCTCCCAACAGTGTCTTGACACCATAATCCACCCTCAACTTTAGTTAGCTCCAGATTATGGACAAGTATGAGCGCAGCATACTCAGGGAAGTCTCTGGACTTGAATCAAGAACATTCCCATGTGAGATTGCCTTGCAGAGCATCACATTTTACTTCTGCATCACCATCTGGCTCCTTCTGGCAGCATTTTGACCCCATATGTAGTCCAAGAATAGTCTACATAAGAGAGAATAAAGTTGGCATGAAGGACAATGAAGAGGCTTGACATTTTATGAGCCCCTGAGTAAAGCCATGCCTAAACTCAATTTATCCCTTAAACTTCTCAAGTACATGAATAAATAAATTATATCTTTGCTGGAAGCCAGCACATGGAGTGGTGGTAAGGCACTGGACTTCCATATGGCCAACTGCAGTTCAAGTCCTGAACCTGGAGGCTTGTTTTCTCACTGTCCTATTCTCTCTATCTGTCTCTCTCATAAGCACACAAGCCCTGTAGCAAATTTTTTAAAATAGTAATTAATAAAATTAAATAAATAAATTTTTAAAAAATTATCTTGAAGAGGTTTTTGCTATAGGGCATGTGCACTTGCCAGAAAGACAGAGACAGAGAGACGGAAAGTGAGCAATCACCCCCACAGGGGAGATGGCCATGCCACAATCTCTTCTCCTCCATTCTCCTCTTGAGATCTCGGGCATGCACGCACACGTGCCCAGCATGAGTTTAAACCACCGGGTCCAGGACTCGAACCGTGGGCGACTACATGGGAGTCCAGCAACATAGCTATGACGCCAACTGCTGGTACCTAATAAATAATTCTTTAAAAATAAATGATTTTTTCCCTTAAGTCAACGTGGGCTAGATTTTCTATTATTTGCGTTCAGAAGATTCCTAAAAGGACACAATCACCATTCCTAAGACCTGAGTCTTCTGCATGTCTATGGGCATGCTGCCTTCCCTCCTTTTTCCACCTCCGTGATTCTTCAGAGTGTTTCTCGAGTTTTACCTGGAGCTTCCCATGACATACATCCTTATGGTTTTCTTATTAAACTAATATGATTATAACTTATCATTTTGAAGCTAACTGATCCCTTAGAGCATTTCTTAGAAATCTCTTGGAAGTCTTTTTGACCCTTAAAGGTAGAAACCAAGGCATGTCTGTCATATGTGTACATGCCCCAGTCCTAGGACTTTAGAATAACGTCCAAGGAGCTGTGAGCTCTATAAGAGTAGGTATTATGCCAAACATGCCAGATTGCATGGTAGTTGCCATTGAAAGGGACTGGGGATGGGTAACAAGCAGGACTTTTATATTTTATTTCTGTGTCATTATTTGAGTCTCACATGACTATTTATTTTAAAAAAACTTTATATTGCAAAGCAAACCCTTGGTGTGAATAACTGAGGAGGGGTGATGAAACAGCTGGCTCTTCTGTGTAGCTTTTTGAAGTTCCTTGCACCTATTTTTCCTGTGGGAATCCCATTCTTGCTGCTTCAAGCAGAGACCCAAGCACCAATTCAACCTCGTGTGGGAAGAGCTTATCACTAAGATACTGGCATGGACAAACTGCTTCACAGAACATTTTATCCCTTAGAAAATCCCTAACCCCAGCATCCTGGGTCCTGCCCAGACTCTTCAAATAAAAGGCAAATAAAATAAATGAAAGTAAATATTGTACTCATAAGCAATCGAATGCCTAGCAACCAAGAACAAAGAAGGGCTGAAGGAGGAGAGTTGACTTTTGAAGGTTCTTGTGTGCAAACTGCAGTAAAAATCTTTTCTGTGTGAATAATACATTTTTGAGCATTAAGTTACAGAAGGTATAGGCATATGAAGGCCAAAAACCAACAGAGCTGACATGCCTATGCCCCACCCTGGAGGAGCAGTCAAAGATCATGCTGGTCTTTGTCCCATCGACTGGCATAGGGAAGAATGAAATGTGATGTCTCCTTCAGGTCTGGAGCACTGAGACTAGTCCTTAATTAAACTCATCAGCAGCCTTAAAACCTTATAGCAGAAACCTCTCCAAAAAAAGAAAAAAACAATCTGAGACAATGTGGTACAACACCATGTACAAATCAAAAGAAAATATTAAGTCTCAAATTAATGTAAGAGTGCTGAGTTTTTTATGAAAATCATTTTAATACTTTGTTAGAAATACTGTATATACTTCTGAAGGAATTAAGAAAGTTGTTTAAGAAGGCCATGACTCAGCTCTTAGGTCTCGTGTATACCTTTCAACATCCTAGGAATTTTAAAAACAAAATATGTTTTTCTTATTGCAGTCTACTTTAAGGAATTATTATTGTTTCTTTTTTTTTTTATCATAGTTAAAACCATGGAATTACATTTGAGAAAAACATCACCCAATAAGAATGAATGTAGATGACTAATAGATTCTTACTTGGTGTGATATACAATGAAACAGGGACCCTGTAAATTGTCATATGCCAATAAAATGTCATAAGTAGTTTAAAAAAGAAAAAAATATAAACATTACATTGTTCTTATTAAATGTCTTTTTTTTAAATTGAAAACTGTTAAACATATTCAAAATAAAAGAGGATTTTTTTTTAGAGGTTTTTGCCTTAGGGTGGGTGTGGTCACTGGAGAGAGAGAGAGAGAGAGACAGACACAGTGAAAAGAAAAGTGAGAAATCGCCCCCTGGGGGGATGGCCATGATGCAATTCCTTTGTTTACATTCTCCTCCTTCATTCTTTCCCTGGGATCTTGGGCACACACACATAACACGCCTGGCATGATTTTGAAGCCAGTGGATCTGGGACTCAAACCACGGTTAGCCATGTGGGAGTCCAACAATGTAACTGTTATATCATTGGCTGGTCTTGAAGGGGATGATTTTCAAATGTATCATCCAGCTTCAGTATTATTGAAATTCTGCCACATTTGTCTCATTGATATTTTCTCTTTCTTTTTGCTAAACTATTTAAAAGCAAATCCAAGACATCGTGCCATTTCAATAGTACAGACCTGAATATTTAGCTATAACAATTATGGACTTATTCTCATATAGCCACAAGGCCATTATCATATCTGAATGAATTGGGGTGTTTTTTTGTTTTGTTTTGTTTGTTATTTGGTCATCCTCCAGTAGTGAGCCCATAATCCAGTTTCCCTGATTATCTCAAAAGGGTCTTTTTCATTTGGTTTGCATTCTCATTTTAAAAAATGTATTTATTTATTTTTTGCATGAGAGCTAGAGATAGTACCACAAACTGGATTTTCATGCCTTGATCCACTCCCAGTCTCAGCTGGCCTGATCTTGGGTAAGCATACCCAAGGAGGTCCTGGGATATGAACCCAGCAATGTTCTTCTGTGGGTCTATTTGCATTATCACTGTGCCACCACTTGGCCCCCTGTGGTCTCATGTTTAGTACTCTTGCTTTGTCAATGTCCTAGGCGTATGCTTCAATTGACTTTTGGAAATCGAATATTATTTGGGATATAGTGAAAGCAGAGGACAGGTAAGAAAAAGGGATAAAAAAGAAAGCATTTCTTAATAAGATTCATGTGAAGTCTTTCTGGCCATTAGCTTTGCCCATATGGACTCCTCAGCTGGGTAGAACAGGATTTAAATGTCCCAGCCGATAAAGTATGCATTTATGTAGTATCTTCTGAATTTTGAGAACTTCTGAAGATTTGGGGTGGAAGATAAATGAACAGTTGTTGTTATTGTCACCAGGACAACTCTAGCCAGGACTTGGCAATGTTAGGATTTTTCAGCAGATTCTGAAGACTACTAACCTTAAGTCAAACGGAGCTGGAATGGGGATTTGTAGATACGCAGCTGCTCCCTGACATAGTCTCCCCAAAGAAGCGGGAAAGGGAACCTTGAGGGCAGAGGCCAGCAGCAAATGTGAAGGAAAAGAAAAGACAAGGAGGGAATCAGCAGTTAGCGTAATGGCTATGTCGCTGGACTCCCATTTAGTCCACTGCGGTTCGCGTCCCGGACCCGGTGATTTAAAACTCACGCCGGCGCGTTTGCGTGTGTGCCCAAGATCCCGAGAGGAGAATGGAGGAGAAGAGATTGCGGCGTGACCACCCCCCCCTCCCGGAGTGATTTCTCGCTTTCTGTCTCTATGTCTCTGTCTGTCTGGCGAAGGCGCGCCCTATAGCGAAAATCTCCTTTTTTCCCCACCCAAAAAAAAAAGAAAAGAAAAGCGAAAAGTTCTCTTGACTCAATAGGAATTCCCCTACTATGCGGGTGGAGGAGTGCACCTGACTCCTGTGAACTAACAAATCTAAGAAGAGTAAAATACATTCATACTTTATGACCCAGCAACCCCACCTCTAAAAATTTATACTAAGAAAAAGTCAGAATTTGCACAAAGATTTATGTTGTTTGAGGATGTCCCTTAAAGTTTCTTTTTTGTTTTTTATTTATTTATTTATTTTTTAGTAGTAAAAAGGGTGGGGTAGATTACCTTAAGGCTCAACAATACAAGATTGAGTTAATAAATTACAGCTTATTGCTATGAGGGACTATTAAGCATCCTTTCAAAATATATTGTGGAAAAATGATCAAATACATGGGAAAATATCAACAATACATTCATGAGAAAAGAAAAGGTTTCTAGAATTAGTGTGATGCCAATCCAGTTTTTTCAAATATAAAGAAAAATAAAAGAAGAAAGGGAGGAAATGAGACTTCTTTAATTAAAATACTTTAAATACATAGTTTATTTTTTCTAACAAGTGGTAGTATTTTTTGGCATTATTTTTCAAATTTCTTTCGATGTCTATCAGTTTATAATGAAAATTTTTTTAAAACAGTAAGAGGAAACATAACAGCAAGGCAGAGGAAAGGGAAAAAGAAAAGGATAAGAGAGTCAGGAGAAGGTAAATGTCCAAAAGAAAAGAAAGAGAAAGAAAAAGGAGATAAAAGAAAAATAAGAAGGATAAAAGGGGCCAGCAGATGGCATGGTGGTTAGGATGTTGGACTCCCACGTGACGGACCACGGTTTGAGTCCCGGACCTCGAGGCTTGCTTTCCTATTCTCCCTTTCTCTCTGTCTTGCTCTAGTCAAATTAAACAAATAATAATGATGATAATAAATGAAAAAAAATAATTCTAAAAAAAAGAAAGAAGAGAAAAATGGAAAGAAAAGAAAAGAGAAGAAATCTGGGCCAGTGAGATTTAAAAGCAATTTTAGAAGGTTCATTTAGGGTTAAAAAAAAGTCCTCTTTTCAAGAGAAAAAAAACATTCAGATATAGAAGTTCTAAGTAATTTTTTAATAAGTTGTTGGCATATACACATTGACTGGACAAACTCAGGTCAAAATTTTCTTTGGAGAGAATGTAGCTTTCTTTCTCTATAAGACTAACAAAATAGTGACCTTGGCTTTTTAGGTTGCGGAAGACATAAGTAATACATAACCCTACTGTAGAGAAAGATTTGAGTGATTTTACTGAGTGATGGTTAGGTAACTATCCAATCAGTTGAGAATAAGAACCTGGCATCCAATTTCAGTTTATTAGCTAATAAAAACTAGTCCAGGATACTTTCGCTCATTAAAAAAGAGGTGACACAGTTGGGTAACATTATTCCCATGAAGTTTTCCACAATGGTCAGAAAGCACTCTCTGTGCTTGACAAGGAAAGACAAACATTCAGCCTGTGGTGACAGGTACTGGCCAGTGAGTGGAAGGAGCTAAAAGAACACGTTTCTTGGAGACAAGTAGTGTAGGGTGATGGCATCATCCAGTCTGTTGGCCCTGAACTTTGGGGAAGGGGATGAAGGAGAAGGCATAGCCAGGGCTAGTAGAGTTCCCAGCACTCCTAGGCTCCTTATCGTCCCTTCCAAAGCTGAGCCACAGCCTGCGAATCCTGCAGGCATTCAGCACAGCATACATTAGACCTTAGGCTACAGACATGCCCAGTTAATTCTCAGTCTTCCAGCACAGTGCATTCAGGTTGTATCTTAGGCTCTCAGACTGCCTTCCTCTCCCTGACTTTCTTTCAGCTGTGCTGCCTTTTTTGCACTTCCATGAATCAAGGCTAGGGAGAAAGCTGAAACTCCTGACTAGAAAGGATGCAGTTACTGCCTGGGGCTCTCTGGTTACTGGCACCCTAAGACCTATTCCACTTCAGTTTCATCCCGAGCTTCATCTGACAAATGTTGACTAAGCACCTGCTCTGTGCTGAAGTGTAATCTAGGTCTGAAGATATAGCAGTGAACAAACAAGTAACTTTTCCTTCTAGCTAATAAACAAGAAAAATACTGTGCCAGATAGACTAGGGTAAGAAAAAAAAATAGAAAATAGAAACAGAAAGTATGAAAGATTGCTATTTAGATAGGATGCCCAGAAAAGACCTCACCAAGAAAATAACATGTACAAATAGGAGTGAAGGAGGTGTGAACGAGCCAG
Source organism: Tupaia belangeri chinensis (assembly GCF_000334495.1). NCBI lineage: Eukaryota > Metazoa > Chordata > Mammalia > Scandentia > Tupaiidae > Tupaia > Tupaia belangeri. The sequence continues at coordinate 6,312,282 of NW_006159577.1, read as the reverse complement.
GTAAGTATCTGAGAAAGAGAATTCCAAGACAGCAAACAGCAAGTACAAAGGCACTGGGGTTGATGGCTCCTGGCGTAATTTTGGTAGACTTCTTGACTTTTTTTTTTTCTTTAATTCCCTTCTAAGAGTCTTTTTGTAATTTTATTTTTACTTTTAATTTAATTTTTTTTAAAGGGGAGAGGTATTTGCTACAGGGCATGTGCACTCGCCAGTAAGACAGAGAGAGACAGAAAGCAAGAAATCACCCTTCAGGGGATAGCCACGCCACAATCTCTCTCCTCCATTCTCCTCTTGAGATCTTGGAAAATCTTTTTAAAATTTATTTATTTATTTATTTTTGTGATTGCTCTCTGCCCCATTAATTATTATATTTTTTATTTTTTTTAAGTTTTTTTTCCATAAGATATGTGTGTTCACTGGAGAGAGAGAGAGAAAGAGAAAATGTTAAGTCACCCCCCATCCCCCCAGGAGGAACAGCCATACCACAATCCCTTCTCCATTTTCCTCACAGCATTTTGGCATGCACACACACACAAATACAACACACACCCCTGGCAAAATCACCACATCCAGGACTCGACCTGCAGTTGGCCATATAGAAGTCCAGTGCCTTAACTGTTACACCACCTGTTGGCCCTGCCCCATGAAATTTTAAAAGCATAGATATATCATATACATTTACATACTATGTATAAATCTCTGCTTTATAATAAAAAGATATACTTTTTTCACTCAGAACCAATTTTTGTGGCCTTGCAAGTGGAATCATCCCTACTGCATTGCAGGATTTAGGCTCAGCAGGAGGTCAGAGGGCCTGACAGAGACTGAAGGGAGAACAGTAGAGGAGACAGTCCTGAGGTAAAAGCCAGGTCCAGCTTCAGCAGTCCTGTAGGTCACCATAAGGACTTCTTATTGTGAAGGAGTGGGGAGTCTTCAGAGAATTTGAGTCTAGGACCAACCCAGGCTGAGTTCAGTCTTACTAGGAATGCTCTGGGAACTGTGGAGAAATGCACAGGGATACAGAAATGGCTGTAATCCCTTCCTTAAGTAAGGTTACAGAAGAGTGAGGAGTTGGGACTCTCTTCTTCTCTCCTTCTCTCCTTCTTTCCTCTTTTCTCTCTACTCCCTCTTTCCTTCTCTTTTTCTGTCTCCCTCCTCTCCCTTCTTTTATCTCTTTCTCCTTCTCTTCTTTTCCTTCCCAAAATATTTGCAGAGCACCAGTTCTAGGCAGGTAATCAAAATACATTTGAATTCCCTATGCTGAGTGGTAATGAACGTGCATAGTCTGTCACAGGGACACAGACTAAGGACCTCTCACCCAGTGGGGACCAGAAGAGGGGACTCAGGAGGCTGAGCAGCAGCTGAAGAAGCCAAGTACGGAAGAAGAAAGAGGGATTGGCCAGGGCAGGGTGTGAGAAGCCCAAGGGCTGAAACCAGAGGCAGGAAGTTCAATCAACTGCACTTTGCAGGAGCGAGGACAAGGTGGGAGACAGCCAAGCAGAGAGGCTTAACTGGACACCAGGCAGGGGCCAGAGCTTACTGGACCTTTGAGACCACATTCAAGACCTCGGACTTTATCCTCTGACATGAGGAGCACAGAAGGGTTTTGAGCCACACTGTCACACAAGCACTCCGAGTACTTGCATTGGTCACTACTCTATAGAATTGAGGAGGCTAGAATAGAGGAAGAGCAGGAGGAGCTAGGATGAAAGAGTCCAGGTGAGAGATGCAAAGGGCTTGTGGTAGGACTCCATATGTGCATGTTCTAATTTTTTCTAATCACTCTCATTATTTATCTAACTCCCTAGGAGTATGATGGAGTCAAAAACTAGCTCAGCTTCAAAGGAAAATCAAGATCTTCCCAAATATGGATAACTGGAGGGGCTGTCAACACGGACATCATTGTCTGCATCTCTCTCTCTTCAACTTTGAGCACAATTTCCAAAATTCTCTTGCACAGTTGAGTGACCCATGATAAATAAAGCCAGTGAAGGGGAGGACACAGACAGAACTCTCCCAGAGACCTGGGCAGGTAGGACCTGTCCCACTTAGCTGAGCAATCCCTATGGCAGGCCTCTTGGCACAGCAGCAGTCTTCCCCAGAAGAGTGGAATAGTCTACCTGTCACCATGACCGCCAGCCCAGCTGTTTGGGAACTCCAGCCTAAACACCTCCCGTCCATCCAGCTCTCACCATCAGCGCCCCAGCCTCTGGCTCCTTGCTCTCCTGTCTCCTCTTTTCCATTAACTTTAACTGCACTTGGGCAGGTCTGCAGGAATAAATTAAGAACAGAGCAGACAAGGATCTACATCCAAGACAAAGTTTTTTTGGGCCAGATCCCATTAGGAAAATTGCTTCTGCTCATCATTTGTCATTTTCTAACAGCTCATCTTCTCCAGTTTCCAAATCCCTGGAGAAGCCAGTAGCAAAAATGTTCCAACGTCCAAGTCTCAATGTTGGAGGGAAATGAGGCCCAGCGGTGGCCCTTTCCCCACATCCACCACTACCACTAAGGATGAGAAAGGAAAATGTTCACACCCCCTGCCCTCCTCCCAAAAAGAAGTGGAACATAAGTCACAAGAGACCCAGTGGCTGCTTTGACCAATGCTGTTGCATGTGAGGGAGGGGATTACACAAACTGGACTGTTTGGGGAGGTTTCTTAGTCTCGGAATGGGAAGTCTGGCCTGGCTAGCCTGGATTCTCCAGTTTGGTTGTCTTCCCCATGTTAGCAAGTATAGTCCAGTGGAGACCACAGTTGTTTAGGATGTTAGCCTTGAACCCTAGGGACAGGTTCTTATTAAGTCCCAACTCATGTCACCTTTCTGGGGACTAATACAGAGTAAAAGCATATATCATGTATGGAGGTCAAGGGGCAAGCTTTGGGGACAGATAAATGCTGGTTCAGATCTTGGCTCCCATATCCTATTGTACTACTAATATATTATACAGCACTAGCCTATACTACATTATCTAATACCATGTACTATACACACAGTACACAATAAACTGAGAGCTATTATTATTACAAAGTCCACCTAGCAAATGCAGCAGGGTGCTTCCCTCCATCCCCCACAATTTCCTTAATCCCTGGATTCATCCAGACCCTCATTCTCTCACGCCCTGGCTTTGTCTTACAAAGACTCTACTGTAGCAAGAGTCCTAATGGTTTAGACCATCTGCTATTGCCTTGATGGGACAATACCCTTTCACCTGGTAAGCACAGATCACTTCACTTGCCCAAGAGGAGCACTCTATAGATGCTAGAAGAAGAAAAAAAACTCATTCATGTTTTCTTTGCCTTATGTCAGACTGTCCCCACCCCCACACCCTCATCTTAGGCCTAGGATTACCAACCATGAAGACTTCATCCTTTTTAGGGGGATATTTCCTAACCCTGACACATGCTCAGTGTGAAGACAGCTATGTGAGGTCATTATCTCACAGTTTGCCTCTTCCCAGAGATTGCCCTACCTGCCCAGGTCTCTGGGAGAGTTCTGTCTGTGTCATTCCCTTCACGGGCTTTATTTATCATGGGTCACTCAACTGTGCAAGAGAATTTTGGAAATTGTTTCAGAGATTGCTTCTTCTTCCTGGTAGAGTTTTCTGGCTTTGAACATGGCCACACCTACCTCCTCTATATATTTCTGGGCTTAGATCCACATTCCCTGGGTCTTCATCATTCCAGACACAAAAACCTAATCTGTCTTGCCTGTTAGTGCTCACCCCACACCTTGCCAACCTCTCCATCATTTTCATTCCCTTCTCTGGCTCTGCTCCAGGTCCTACAAGGCTTCTTTGAGGGGCAGTGAGCTGATCTGTCCTTGAATGATGGTGTGATGCCTCATACCCCGGTGGAGGAGCACGATAGCTTGTCTGTCTTAAGGATGCTACCTCCTCTTCTTCTTCACTGCCCAAACCTACCTAGAACCTTAGTGGGCTGTTTTAAGAGATTTCCAATAACCACCACTGGAAAAAGTCTTGCAATCATCAAGTGGTGCTGATCTTATATGAGCCAGCACAAATCCAAAATTAAACTAAGTGAATGGCGCTAATCTCATCATCATGGTCAAATCTAGGCTCACAACCCAAGAAGACATGGGGTGCTGAGTCCCTGGATTGTGTGAGAAAAGGTTCCAGGGATTAGGTTGCTGCAAGATCAGGTTCGCTTGGGGTAATAGCTGCAGTTGCAATTACATGTGCTGTTTACACAGTTTGCCCCTTGTACTTGATGTAGTCCAGGAGCCCCAGACATAGCTGCTCAGCACCGCCCGGGATGAGCTGCATGGCCTGTGAAAGCAGAGAAGCCACCTGTACCCCGAAAGAAAAATGGGGTCCATGTAATGTCTAGTGTGAGTACCTCTTCAGATGCCCTTGAAAGGCTTTTATCTTACATTGTCTCCCTTTCGTTCTTTAGAAATCATCATTACAAGATGGAGCTCCTTCTCTAAATAAAGAGAAACAACTTTCCTGGTCTTTTCAGTCTTTTAAAAACAGAAGTGTTGGTACAACCCCAAGTCCTTTGAAACAAATTTCCAGTAGTTTCTACAGGTATTGCCAGAGGATTTGAAAATGAAAAAGTAGCCCTTAACCTTGTGCAGGAAAACAAGCAAGCTTCATCATTCTGTAAATGATGTCACACCCTGCCCCGGGTACTCTGTAAAATACTGGGAAAACAGGGCCACTCTCCTCACTTGGAATGTGGGATATCTAACACATATCTAAAAGCAATCTGTTAAATACTATCCAAAGAGGATTGTAGATCAAAGTTGCAAACCTTCAGCTTTGGAGTGCTCAGGGGTGAGGAGGTTGGGGAGCATTTTGTCCTGAAAATCATTGAGAACAAAGGGAACAAAGCAATCAATGTGAGCACAGCCCAGTTGAGTTTCTAAATTTTTCCTAACACCCCACCTCCCTGCGACACAGTCATGCTGCCAATAAACAGAAAAAAAGAGAAGGGCATCTGTAACCTGAGAGCTCAGGTTATGTACAAGAAGATGGTGGAGAAGAGGGGTGAGGAACAGCACAATGTGCAGGATTCGGCAGGGGCTGGGCCCCTGAGAGCTGGGGAGTTAACAGATTGCAGCCAAAGCTGCAGCCCTGTGTTTTCTGACGGGAGAGATAATGAAGCAATAAAAGCAGCAGAGGCAGCCAGCAAGGGCTCTGCTTCATGGAGCTCTCATGGTGGGAGCAGCTGCTCACAGGTGCCGCCCAGAGTCCACCAAGGACTGCAGCCCTCCAGCAGGCCAGCGACACAGAGGACCAGCCAGGCCTCGGTGGCCCAGAGCTAATTCCCTCCTTTGGGGACACCAGAACCTCTGCTCCCCAGCCTGTCACGGAGCCCATCCCACAGTGGGGAAGCCCATATGGTCGAGCTGTGGAGTCGCCAGAGACACCCAGGGTAAATAAACCCTGGAAGTACAGATGGGAGGCCGGCCAGCCTCCACTTCTTGATCTCATCATGGGGGGAGGTCTGTTTGGAAACCCTGGGTGGTACCTTAGCGATTTTCCAGGCCAACGACTTCATTTGTCAGATGAGAAAAAAACCCCTCCCCGTCCTAGAGGTTAAGGGACTTGCCAAAAGTCACAAGTGAATCAACCACCATGCAATAAAAAGTAGTGGCTAAGAATATAGCAGGGCCGGACCCCCAGCTCCATTGCTCAGCAGAATGGAAAAGTTACTAAAGTTCTCAGCCATTTCATCCCACCACAAGTGTGAGGCGAAGACCCGCCATGTTAGGTTCCTGGGAAGATCAAATGCAAATGCATTTTTTCCCCCCCGCCTAGTTCATAACTGCTTAGTGGATGCTGTTTGCTATAACTTCTTACCGTGACTGCTGGTAGTTAATACGGGCCTCATGGTTTCCTTCTGCCAAGGTCGAGGATACAGCGTGAGAGACAAAACCACAGGAGACCTAGTTTGACTTTGGCTTTGCTTCTAGTTTTGTGACTTTGAACAAAGGACTTAGCCTTTCTGAGCTTCTGTTGCTCACATCTGCAAAATGGGAGCAGTTTTGCCACCACGCACAGGTCCCCTATGAGGGTTAGAGGCACTGAGATGATGGAGTGCTCATGGCAGCACACGGCACGCAGGAGACCACAGCTGTTACTGTTATTAGCTAATCCAAAGCTCATCTCCCACTCAGCAGTGAGGACAACTGGTTCGCGTTTGAAGAATAACAAGTTGATCCAACAACGATGCTGAGTATGCGGCTGCACTAACGCCTGGCAGGAACTGTGCAGCCAGCTGTTGGATGGCATGATTTGAACTGGACCATATGTTTAAAATTATGAATCCAGATGTTGGGCCTTGGCACCTAAGGTTCACACCACTAGACTTAATCCTTTAGGTGTCTCTAACAGTCTTTGAGGTGCCAGGAAGTTTGCATTAACATGCAAATCAGTTTCCTAAGAAGGGAAACATGCTAAGTGATCCTCTCAGCAAATTGCTGAGCTGGGTTCACTAGGGTGAGATAGATAAGGGAGAATTGGGAAGGACAACAGCAAGAAGAGTAACCTTTCTATGGAAAGATAGTTATCTTTCTTTTGGGCCCCAGCGATGGACTAGGGCCTATGTGCAGTGAGTACAGGAGGTCTCACAAGGTGGCTAATGGTACTGAAGAAGGGAGGCAAGGCGTAGGAAAGTTGGTGCTCATCATAGCCTTAATATCCTATCCTTTTCAAAACTGCAGAGCTATGCGGTCAATCAGGTGGCATGGAGGTTAAGGCAGCTGTATCCTACACAGTCGACTGCATGGTACAAGTACTGACCCTAGTGGCTTGAAAATCTCACCAGGTACATGTGCGTGCATGCCCAAAACCCCGAGAGGAGAATGGAGGAAAAGTGAGACATGATCATTCCCCCTGGGGAGGCAACATCAGGTTCATTTGGGGTACTTTCTCCCACCCTACTCTCAGTTTTTCTCCTACAAGGGCACATGACCTATGGGGGAAATAAAATCCATAGAGCCATGAATCCCACTCTAGTCCTTGCTGTGTAAGGCTAAGAGACTGGAGACATGGTCTAAATGATGAGGCTTAGTGGAATGTTCAGACATGTGCACATGGGCAATTGAGCCCAGAGATTAATACTCCGAAAAGAGGGTCTGTTTCTTATGTGTATTGTATCCCTTAATGCTTAATATCTGCCTAACATACACTGGGGTTTGATGAATGTTTGCATTTGAGGGAACAATTGAAGCCATATGTGTGTGTGTATATATATGTGTGTGTGTATGTATATATATATATGTAGCATTACATGACTCTGTCAAGGGTACCTGTCTCTCCTTCTCTCCCATGCATTCTCTCAAACTCTCTCTCTCACATGAAAGAAATAAACTTCAGAAAAGAAGAAAGAAGAAAGAGAAAGAAGAAAAAAAGGAAGAAAAAGGAAGAAGTGAAAAAAAGAGAAAGAAGAAAGAGAAAGAAAGAAGAAAGAAAAAAGAAAGAGAAAGAAAAAAGAAAGAGAAAGAAAGGAGAAAGAAAGAAAGAAAGAAAGAAAGAGAAAGAAAGGAGAAAGAAAGAAAGAAAGAAAGAAAGAGAAAGAAAGGAGAAAGAAAGAAAGAAAGAAAGAAAGAGAAAGAAAGGAGAAAGAAAGAAAGAAAGAAAAAGAGAAAATAACAGCAAACACACAGAACTTCCAAAAGCACAAGGAGAGGCAGAGGAAGTCTGGAGAAGTAATGGAACTGGGAAACAAAAATTGATATAGTACAAATATTCTATATTTCAACCACCTGATAAAAAATAAACCAGAGTGCTTCTCAGAAAACACTACCAAGAAGACATAGCAAATAGATTTCTTTAGACATGCTACATACCTCTCTATTATTAGCTCCATTTCAATTTATTCACTGAGTGATAAGAATTTTCCAAGAGACTGTCAGTTCCAAGAATTAGTATCTCTTTGAAAGATCTTTAAATGCAGGAAGTCAACTGAAGTATTTCTTATAAAGATTTCTGAGTAAGCTATGCAGTTCAACTTTTAGTTCCACTGCTCAGTTGCTGTATAACCCCAGGCAAGATGCTCAGCCACTCTGGGGTGCTCCATCCTCATCTGTAAAATGGGAGGACACTCAGAGTGCCAAGGTGCAGTGAGAGGCAGCATTTGTGGCTCTTAATCCCTGGGAAGTGACTTCCTCAATGGGGTCTGATTTGATGGTGCCTCAAAACAACTACATACTTGGGCAGCCTTGGCAAGAGAGGAAATCCAGTCCCACCCACCACACATGCAATGCTTCTCGGCCTTGGGAACATATAGTATCCAGGTGGCTTGAGCCAGGACATATTAGAAGCGATAGGTGATGGGTGCCAGATTTGGTCCTAAACTCTGGCTGGCCCTCCCAGTGCTAAGCCAAAGGATTGAGGGAGCAGGGAAGTTCTCTTCCTATTTGTGACTTTTAAAATCCTTGCCTTTCCTATGGCTCTGTCTGAAGATGTTCCGC
>NW_006159577.1:6261097-6303810 GCF_000334495.1 Tupaia belangeri chinensis | reverse complement strand
TGCTGAGGCACAGCTGAAGGATCAGCCAAGCACTCTCTTGGCACCTCTACCCTGAATTGTGCAGCCTTTGTTCAATAAAGTCAGACGGATGTTCGTTTTCAAGACGCGCTTTTGTTCTTTTGAAAAAGAAAAATCTCTTTTCCCTTTTGCACGTGGTTAGAGCAAACTGCAATTCATGAAGCTGCCAATTTCAACACATGTGCATAGGCACACAGTACGTGCATGCACGCGCACATACACACACACACACACACACACACACGAGTTGATTCCAGTCCTGGCTCCCTCTGAAACAATCCATCTTCAGCCTTCACAGTTAATTATGACTTTGTACACCGATAACCAAATGACACTGAACCCGGAGTGGCTGTCCCTGTCTCTCTGCATCACATTTACGCAGGTTGATGAAATCATTCTGGGCAAGGTTAAAGCAAGCCTCCACAGTGCAAAGGTTCTGCTTAAAACAAACACTGCTTGCGTTCTCAGGACCTGGCAGGGATATTAAAAAGAAACCCAAGATGCTCTAGGCTTCTGTCCTGGTTTCCAGGCAACCAGATGCTGGGTGCAGGAAGGGAGAGGGACTTTATTCTGGTGCCAGACAGTATTGATAGGCAGTGGGCTAACTTTCAGAGCCAAAGAAATGGGAGGGACAGAGGAAGCCTGCATAAGCCTCATTACCCTAATCAACCATAGAGTCCAGGCCGTTGGCAGGCAGAGCTGGAAAATGAGCCCCTCTGCAGGGGATGAGCTGGGAAGTGAGATGCTTTTCTATATTTTACAAACACTCAGCTGCTGTAAGCATGAGGATTCCAGGGAATTGTTATCTTGGCAGCTACAGACGTGTGTGTAATTCAGGTGGGCAGAGGAGCCTAACAACTGCCTCCTTAAGGAGTCACAGGGGCCACTCCAGTGGGCATGAGCCCTGGCTGTGGGGAGGGGGGGACAGGGACAGCAGGCAGACTGGGGCAGTTGGTTTTTTAAAACAATTGAACACGATCGTCTAAGTGGCTATGGTGAGCTGAGCAGCAGGCTGAGCCCAAGAATCAGGGGTGAAGAAGATGGACAAGCACCAGACCACCAAGTCCACTTGATTATTTCTTATTGTGAGGGTCGGGAGTCCTAAGCGATCACATGGAGTAGTGGGGCCCCTGAGGTGCTTAAGCAGTCCTAGGTTCAAATTAGTTCTGCCACTTCAAGTGAAGCAAGAGGCTCTCTCTGAACTTCCCTTTCTCGTCTGTCCAACGGGTGGTTGTAAATCAGCATTCTGCACAATCATCTTTTTTATACTGAAGAAAATGAGAGTTTTCTATCCCTTCTCGAAGGTGATCAGGTGACTCCAGCCAAGATAGTAAGAATTACTCAGGTTTGATCAGTGACACATTCCAACATTCTTCCTTGTAGTATTTGTGATCCCCATAGTACTATTTAGCATACGGAATGGGTAATACATCGAAGAACAATGTACACATACACTCAGTATTTAGTGAAGTAAATATGGCATGGCATAACTGACTGCCAGGAATTAAAATAGCCTTCCCATTTTGAAGAGGATGAGACTAAATCACAGAGCAGTAACAGAGCTGCTGGGTCATGATCGAGCAGGGTGTCCATGCCAGAATCCGCAGGAGGGGGGAATTCAGTAAATCATACAGGAGAAGTTCCATGGCCTGCCTGTTTCTTCTGTGACTCCCCCTTCAGGTTACCAGGATTCAGGCCCTCTGGAGTGCTTGGGTGGCATTTCCCCAGAGGCAGACTCAGGCTTCTGCTCCCATTTGAAAGGCACACTTGTCCATGGTGAGCTTTGGTATCTCATGTCGTGAAGCATCTGCTGTTCTCTGCTGGTGCTCATGTCTCCTGAATCTACAGAAATGAAGCAAAACAAAAACAGCAAGCAAATAGAACCAGAGAGGAATAAAATCCCTGGGTTTTAGGCCTGGTTTCCCTATCACCAGTTGTACAGCCCTGGGCAAGTTCCTGAAATTCACCGAGCATTGGTTTCCCATGTATGAAACAGAGCTAACAGATGCCCCATCACGCGGGTAGACTGAATGGCACATTGTAGGTAAAGGGTTTAACAGAAAGTACCTGACACTGAGAAATATAGTTCAATATTCTTGGGAAGCAGCAGAATTGTCTCCTATAAATTCTTGTGAAAAGTCTTTAGACAAGGGTCCCCCTGTGCAGTTAACCTTCAGTGTAATTTGGCTTCCTTTGGTGAGAAGTTAGAGGTTCTGCGGTTGCAATGCCTATGGGGCAGAAAGATAAACAACAGCTAGCATTTATTGTTTATGGGGACTACATATATGCTGGCCACTATTCCAAGCACTTTATAAGGTCTGCCTCATCTATTCCTCATATTGACCCTGTAAGGTAGACATTATTGTCAAATTTCATTTTGCAAATGAGAAAACTAAGGCCCAGAGAGGTTAAGGAACTGACCTGGGGCACACAGCTAGTCAGCTCTTTGCCTTACAGCCTGCCACCCCACCGCACTTTCCCCTAGCACATCCCTCTTACACTGACACTTGGGACCAAACCCTCCCAAGTGGCTCTTAATCCAAGCCCAAGAGCATCTCAGCATGGGCTGTGACAGTGCGGTTGGCACTCAGCCTCTACCACTAGGCGAAGGCAGGAGCACTCTCCATGAGAAGGAGAGCTGTGGTCCTGGGGGCAACCGGCAGCAGGCCCATCATCTTTGCCTCACGTGCACCAGATTGACCGCTTCCAGTTAAATAAAAATATCAAAACCCATCTCATGTGTAAGAGCACCTGGGGATAAATGTATTACTGAGCTGTCATCACGCTCTCACTCTGAGTTCCAGGCACTTGTGTGCAGTGCATGCATGTGGAGCTCTTTTGCAAATGAGAGCGTTGCTTCCCTCTCACCCAGATGATTCTGTTTCCAGGCCTGTCTCAGGGTCTTGCATGACCCTCCCCTATAGCCATTTCCTAATTCGACCACTGGTGTTCTGTGTTTTGGGTTTTTGGTTTTTTTTTGTACCAACTATGTTAGTTACCTATTTTGTACCAATTTGCTGGGGCCTTTTTCTTTCCCCTTTTCAGCCATTCTTTGACAAGAGTGAGTCTCAACAGGATGGGTGCTTTCTGAAGTGAACTGCTAGAGAGAGCTACCAGTACCTTCAGTGCTTCCCTAGAGGCTGCTCCTGAAGGGGGTCCCATGATGGAGAAGGGGACCCAAGAGGAGGAACTCTGGGTCCCTGGCTTGCTAGTATCTATTTTATATTTTAGAACTCTGTAATTTTTTGTTTCATAAAGAAGATTCAGAGGCCCCAGTAATTAAATAGTTAAATGCATAACTCAATGAAATAAAACTGCTGGGCAGCATGGTTTCCCAGCACTAGTCTAGTGTGGAACCCTCTCTGCATAGTCAGCAGTGGACGGTAAAACTGTGAATTGCTGAATGAAAATGAGAACCACGCTGCCTGCACGCTTCTTCAGTATTCCCAGGGTCACAGGGATAACAGGAAACCATAAATAGGGCCAAAGACAAGGAACAACGAGACTCAAGTTTGGCTCATAACCAAAAGTTCTCTCTGCCCCTGTGACACAGACAAGGGCAGGTAGCTGTGGTAAGGGTCTGTGATGGAGTGAGTCTAGCTCAGCACCTGGGGATCGGGGATGCCAGAGTCCTGCTGAGTCCCTCACTTCAAGATCCTCATGTCCTCAGCTCTTGAACAATTCATTCTACATCCCAATAACAAGAGGCATGATGACATTGGAAGGTGGGTGACGGTCAAAGCTCACAGATGAGTTCTGGCCGCATAACAACTTTGGCTAATCAAAAAAAAAAAAATTACTTACCTGTATGTATATGAACACACTCATTTACATACGCAGGCTACTCAAAGAAAAATCATGGTTCATTTAGACAGTATTCTACATATGAAAGGACTTCAAACAGTTTGCAGAAGAATGGAATTAAAGTCCAAGTTCATTCTGGTGCAAGACAAATTTGAAATCCACACATAGTTTTTTATAATAAACATTTTTAATAATCCTTTTTTAAGATTATATATATTATTATATCATGTTTTTCTAAATCAAGCTCAAATTGGTATTAAACAATGTATTTTGTTTTGTCCATTGGCTTCTCTTAATCTCACCATTACCTGATCTTCTTTTGAAAATTAAGACATCTATCTATCACAGTGAACAAAATCAAAAACACCTAGGATAGGTACCAACTAGCTTGGAGCAGTTTTAAAGACATGCTTCTAGAGTTGCAGAGTGTATTTCCTCCTTAAAATAAGTGGGATCCAGCCTGTGTTTTATTAACACTGCTCTGAAAGAGGCCATGACTCATCTAAGAAATGGCCCTGAACTTTGTCTTTTATTCAATTTTATTTTTTTCACTGCACTTTATTATTATTATTATTATTATTATTATTATTATTATTTTAGGTTTTTGCCATAGGACACTTTCCCTTTTTGGAGAGAAAGAGAGAGAGAGAGAGAGAAAGTGAGAAATCACCCTTCCCTCCCCAGGAGAGATGGCCATGCCACAATTCCTTGTCTTCCAGTCTCCTCTCAGGAATTTGCGCATTCATGCACATGTGCCTGTGCCCAGAGTGATTTTCATGCCTCAAGGTCTGGAACTCAAAGCATGGTCAGCCATATGGGAATCCAGTGCCTTAACCACCACACCACCTGCTGGCCCATACAGCACTTGTTACCATACCATATTGCTCATCATCTCCTGCCTATTGATGAGGAAGGAGTTTGACCAGAGCCAGGACCTTCCCTGTTTTGTTCACCAACTGAGAGCAGTGTCTATGATGTTATAGGCCCTGGACAAATACCTACTGGATAAATGAATGAATGAGTGAATGCACAGTACAAACTTTCTTCTATCTTAATCCTCAGTGCAAACCTGGGGCAACTATGGTACGGCAAGGAAGTGTGATCCAGGAGGTCCAGTCTGCTACTGACTCAACTATAGCTTTCATGAAAATCCTTAACATTCCCTGTGTCTCCTGCAAAATACATCATCTCCACCAAACAGGGCTGTGTGTGAGGACACATTTAGTTTATGCATGCGAAATGTTCTCCCCTGTTATCTGGTGTTGGTAGGGGCTTGTCCAGGCATGTTGAGCCCTAGATGGCTCTTTTTATTTCTTCCACTTCAGAGAAGAAGAAAACTGAGGTCCAGAGGGCAGGCTTAAGTGATAAAGCCAGAATTCATACTTGCATCTCCAATTCTTAGATCACTCACTGCTCTTTCTGTCTCTTCATGCTCCTTATCTGGAACATTTCTGCTCCTTTTCTCTCAAAACACACACACACACACACACACACACACACACACATACATGCAAGTGCTCACACACATACAGTACATGTTAATGGTTTCACATTTTAAATCAAACAATTAATTTAGCATTAATTTATCACTTTCCCCAAATGCACTGTTCATCTTTCTACCCATTTTGCAGGTGGGGGTATGGAATGTTAATTTAGGAATTTTCATGGAGTCAGTTCAGTAAGTAGCAGACTGGACCACCTGAATTGCAAATAGCTGAAGTACCACAGTTGCCTCAGATTTGCACTGCAGTTTAAGTCAGGAGAAAGGTTGTACATCCACTTATCCATTCATTCATTCATCCAGTAGGTATTTGTCCAGGCCCTACAACCTCTTAGTTGCTGAACAAAACAGGGGAGATCCTGGCTCTGGTTGAACTCCTCCCTCATCTATATGTGGAAGACGGATTATGAATAATAAGGTATAAGGTAAGAATAACAGCTGTGAAAAAAATAAAATTGAGTGAAATGAAGATGCAAATTGTGGGCCATTTCTTTGACATAGTCTTATGTAAAGGCTTCTAACAGATAAACAGATGAAATAAGAAACAAGATTTTACTAAGTGGTGCTCAGGGTCTTCCCTGCCTGGGCCAGGGGTCCTTATCTCAGTGGCTCTGGTCTGTGACTGTTTCCAGGCAAAGTAAACAACTTTTTGCTAGGCTTCAGGGAACAAATCCTGGGCTGGGGCATGCAGGGGGCCCTGGGAATCCCCCCAATACTCCCCTTCCTTCTAATCCCCACTCACGAACACCTGGATTATTTAGACAGGGTACAGAACAAGCACCAGGCCACTCTGCCTCCCCCTTGGGTCTTGGTGGGGATGGGACAAAGGTTTCAGGAGAGAAAGAACAAAGATCTTAGAGCCGTGCCAAGCCCGGGTCTCATTTTGCTTTGTAATGAGGAGCAACTGTGTCCCAAAGGCCAGGCATCGTGGTGTCTCCTCAAAGACTTGGGTCAGTTCCCCAGTGTTTTGATAAAAGCAGGGACACAGATGAGCATTGCATTTCTCATCATCAGACCCTGGGCTAATCTCCTGGTAAGTAACCAAGACCAGAGATGGGCTTCCTTCTCTCCCTACTATTTGAGGGATGGAGTGTCCAGGGTATTTTCTGTCAACATGGAGAATGATAGAGGCTAGAAGAGGTCAAAAGGACACATAGCCTGCCTGAGCAAACAGAACAGAGCCAGTCTGTTAGAAAGTGCCAGCAACCAATAGTAGGAAAATGATGACTGCAGAGTGCAGGGCACTGGGGTGACGGATGCCATTCACCTCCCACCTAGGCCTCCACCAGCAACTTGAGCCTCAGTTTCCATATCTGTATTGACGGGGCTTGCAGGAATTAGGTTAGCTAGTCTCTAGCAGGCTCTTTGGTAGTTTCCAGAAAGGAGATGCAAAAGAAGGAATGAATATCTTGATTTTAAGAAAGGAACAAAAACAAGTGCTGAATGATAGCACAGCAATACCGCAGTGCTCTGCAAAGCTGACCCATGTACGAGAGTTCTGGGTTTGTGTCCTGCAACCTTCCTGAACATATGAGTGCATGTGCACGCCCACGATCCAGGCTGGTTGAGACTGGGGGTGGATCATGTGATGGGGACCCTTTTGAGGATGCCTGTCTCTTGCTATCTCTCCCTTCTATCCATGGAAGAAAGAAAGAATGAAACCTAAAACAAGAAAATTAAAAGAAAGCAACAAAGATGATACATCATCTGGGGCTATATTTGTCTTTTTTTTTTGGAGAAGTTTTCGCTATAGGGTGCGTGTGCTCGCCAGACAGACAGAGAGAGACATAGAGACAGAAAGCGAGAAATCATCCCCCATGGGGGATGGTCATGCCGCAATCCCTTCTCCTCTATTCTCCTCTCGGGATCTTGAGGCACACACGCCCGGCGTGAGTTTTAAGTCACCGGGTCCGGGACGCGAACCGCGGTCAACTACATGGGAGTCCAGTGACATAGCCATTATGCTAACTGCTGGTTCCCTGGGGCTATATTTGTAATTGACAGGCTCACCATCTCCTCCTTTGCAGCTTAGTTTTTATCAAGCCTTGATTTTACAACTTTCCTACTCTACCAGCTTTACTAACAGTTTCTTTGCCAGCTTTTTTGTTCGTCAGAAGGCGAGCTAGGTCTTCCAGGGCAGTGTCCCATACCTCACCCACATACCTGATGATAATAGAAATCACCAGGGAGTTCCTGTTATTTAGAGAAAGAAAAAGAGGAGGCAAAAGTCAGTAAGGTCCTGCTTCTCAGTCTGAATGGCCCACAAGAGGGTCTAGAAATCTGTCTTTCTAACATGCTTCCTAGAATTTCTTAGGATAGAGCAAATATGGAACATTTACTTCAGGGCATGGTTTTCATTCACCCTATTGTTTGCCAAGACCCACAGTGAGAAAAACATTTGTAAGTAAATTTTACATTGCAAATCAAAACACAAATGACCAATGAAGAACGCTTCCTCATCCTTGCTATCTGTACTCCATTGGTTCCTTTTCCATTCCACTTCAGTCCATTCCACTCTATTCAACTTCATTTAATTTTTTAAAGTGCTAGTTACTATCCAGTGATCAATTTCACTGACCAGCTAGCAGTTTGACAAACTCTGGTTTAGTGTATAACTTTCTTTTGCTTCTTTTATCCTGACTGTGGATTTCACTGGTGGCTCCCAGAAGTTGGTCTTCCAACTGACATTTTTTTTTTTTTTCACTATAGGGCGTGTGTGCTCGCCAGACAGACAGAGAGAGACATAGAGACAGAAAGCGAGAAATCACCCCCAAGAGGGGATGGTCACGCCGCAATCCCTTCTTCTCCATTCTCCTCTCAGGATCCTGGGCACGCACGCACATGCACCCGGCGTGAGTTTTAAGCCACTGGGTCTGGGACGCGAACCGCGGTCGACTACGTGGGAGTCCAGCGACATAGCCATTACGCTAACTGCTGGTTCCCTTCCAACTGACATTTTTATGGATCATCATGGCCCTTGATAAAGGTACAAATTCCAGGCCCCATGTCCCAAGATTTTAGATCATTTGAGAGAGGACAAAACCAGAGTGTCTAGGGATCATTAGTGTCACTAGCTGGAGATTCTTAATCCAGGGAGGGAGAGCTTTTGATTTGTCCCAGTGGGTCACATGCCCACTTCTTAGCCAAATAAAGAAAGTCTCACCAACACTATGTCCCATGGGTAACTCTCTAAAGTGGAAGAAAAGGAATGGGTGCTGAACAGGTAGCGCAAATGCCCACAAGAGAGAATGTCCTAGGTCACACCAAGTAGTGGTTTGTTAATCCCTCCCTCTTCTTAACTACTTACATGACTCCCGTGCAACCAGGAGTGCCTAGCACAGTTCACATAGCAGCTATCCTTGCAAGTAGGTTGCATGGAATACCAAAGTCGGTCATATTTTGACTACTGGTCTTGATCGGAAGTGATCAGAGTTTTGACCTAATGCTTCATGTACACAGTTGAAGACAAACTCTTAAGGTCTGATGTCTATTGATTGCAACAGAGTCTAGATTTTTATTTATTTTATTAACAAACTCATCATGTGCAAGCTCAGTGTTCTAAGAGATTTACAAATTCTAACTGATTAGGTCTTCAGAAAGCCCCTATAAAAGAAGCACATTACAGACCAGGCACCATGTGGTCATATGTGGTGTGCCCATATTATCTCTAATCTTTGAATTCATCCTGTAAGGGTCAAGGATTATTTTTCTCTATAGATGAGACATGGGGATTCATAGAAGTTATTCGACTTGTTCAAGGTTTCACAGCAAGTACTGGAGTTGCCTTTTGAACTCTAATAAGGAAGAATGAGCAGGAGAATCTTTGAAATGGTACTTAGTCCTAGAATGATCAGTTAGCCCTTGCATGTTAAGAATAGCCACAGGTTAAAATGTGCTAAGCCCTGGGGAGAAAAGCTGTGTCTTCTTACAAACTGAAACAGAGACACAAACCCAAATGACTTGCATAAGTTCCAGTCATGGGCAGGATGCCAGGAAACACATGAAACCCCCAACGGCTGGCTAAACAGTCCTATAGCTCTGATGTGCCCTCATTCTGTTAAAATATAGTGACAAGGAAATTCATCACTACTTATGTATTTTTTTTTCAATGAGAGGAAGAAAGCTCTATTCAGTTATGAAAACTTTTGTTCAAACATCAAGTTCTATTTTAATTTTCTAGTAGCAAGTATTGCAGTCAGCCACATTTTAAAACAATGACCTCAAATTCCTTTTTGCCTTCATTACGGTGACAATGTTGTTATAGCTGACTAATGTTTTTTTTTTTTCTCAGTGTGGGTAACCAGTATTTTTTAAGTTAAATATGTCTCTCAAGTTTGCCCCAAGTAGGTTCGGGGATGGAAACGCCTTCTCCTAATTTGGAAGAAAGTTCCCTGGAGTCATTTTAAAATAATAAGTATACAAGAAAATACTTACTAATAAAAATAAAAGTGACATGATCTGTGGGTTTGGAACTATTCTATTTAACTTTTGGATCCAAATATGTTATTATGATCCCGGATTTATATCCACATTGGTACAGTACCTAAAAATTAAGTAGATTTAACAGAAAAAAAAAAAAAAGGTTATATTAAAATGTGTATCCAATAGTTAATTTTCCACAGGTGTCAAGTTAAAATATGCTGTTCTTCCAGAATTTCCTTTAGCTGGGTATGGCTACAAAAATAACTAGTCAGAAAGTGTATCAGTTATTTATGGCTGCATAACAAAGCACCTGAAAGATAGTTGCTTAAAACTATTATGTATTGCTTCTTATGTAGGTTGATCAGTTACTTGTTTTTCTAGCCTAACCTGGGCTTATTCATGTGGCCTTGAGTTGCTGGCCACTCAGTTGGAGCTCCAAGGACTAAGATGACCTGACTTACCTGTCTAAGGCCTTAGTACTGGTAAGTTGAGCCTCTTTCTTTACATAATCTCTTGGTGTTCAATATCTACCTTGGGCTTTCCTACACAGTGACAACAGTGTTTCTAAGCCAGTAAAGTAAGATCCCGCAACATCTGAAGCCCAAACTCTAGAACTCCTCAGTGTCATTTATTCCACGTGCTATTGACCAAAGCAAGTCAACAAGGCCAGTTTAGGTACAGCAGTCCCTCCCACTTATCCACAGTTCTGCTTTCCACAGTTTTAGTTACATGTCATCAATGTGGTTTGAAGGTGAATGCAGAATAGTAAGGTACTTTGAGTCTGAGAAAAAACAAGTGACTTTTATTACAGTATAATGTTATACACCTAATTTATAAACTTTATCATTGTATGTATGTATAGGAAACACGTAGTGTACATGGGATCTGGTACTACTCACAGTTTTAGGCTTCCATTGGAACCCTTAGAATAAATCTGTCCTGGGTAAGTGGAAACTGCTGTGTAAAGAGTGAAGAAAAAGATTCCATCGTCTAATAGGAGGGGCTGGAAAGTTATTTTCATTGTTTCCATATACAAAATACAATTCTCTCTCTTGGCCAACACTCTTATCCCACTATAGTACCAGTCTCAAAGTCCAGGGTCTTGATCCTCTAAATGCAGATAGAAATCTGCCTTGAATGCTGAATCTCAAGTGCAATTCTTTGTATGCAGCTTCCTGGAATCAAAGACCTTTAAACTAAAGGAGGTGCTTCCTGCTCCCTAATTTGCAGCATACTTGGTGAAATACAGATGGAAGAATATGAGGCAAATGGCAGTTGGTGTTCCATAATGTTTCAAAATTCAGCCAGATACAATTCAGCAATTTCCCTACTAAGGAGGATACTTCATGATTAGTTGCAGGTATAGAGGCTCTTTTCATTTTGAAAAGAACCAAAAGAGCCTTTTTGGTTCAAGTTGGAGATGTTTTTACCAGTATGTTGTCTTTAAAATTTTGTAGGTTCCCTTTGACTCTGATTGAGGTTGAGGCTCTGCCCTCCAAATCTAGCCAGAAGTTTTTTTGAGACAGACCTCTCTCTACTTTGGCTGAGTGTAAGCCTTCTGTAGAATAGCCCCTTAAGATTCTTAGAATCCCTTTGTCTCATTGAGAAGATCTGTTAGGTATCAGCTTAAAACTTTCGGTGGCCTAGGCTGTTAAGATGCTGGTTTCTCACATGGCCAACTGTGGTTCAAATCCTGAACCTGGAGGCTTGAAAAACCACAACAAATAAATAGATAAATAAATAAAAGTTTAAGGGAAAAAAAAAAACAAAAAACCTTTCTGAGGTCAAGCCACACCTTTGATGATTTTTTAGGCCCAGGCCTTGTTTCACTTGAAAAATTTCCTATTGATTCGGTTAGGAAGTGAGTACATTGGGAATGAGACAGTCTTTTTTTCTTTCTTTCTTTCTTTCTTTCTTTCTTTCTTTCTTTCTTTCTTTCTTTCTTTCATCTATTTAAGGAAAATTTTGCTATAGGGCGTATGCACTTGCAGGAGAGGCAGAGGGAGACAGAAAGTGAGAAATCACCACCACCACCATCACCCCCCCCCCACCAAGAGGCATGGCACACTGCAATCCTTTGTCCTCCATTCTCCTCTCAGGATTTGGGGCATGCACCCACATGTGCTCAGTGTGAATTTTAAGTTGATGGATCCGGGATTCAAACCGTGATTCACCATGTGAGAGTCCAGCAATGTAACCATTACACTATCTGCTAGTCCCAAGGCAGTCTTATTTTCTAATCGAGTATGTCCTGGGCCTTGTATATTTCCTCTAAATTCTTCTTGTAAGCTAAATAGCTCCTTCTTTAGCTTATCTTTCTAACGTACCTATCATATGCAGCTAGGAGAAGCCAATAGGTGCCTTCAATATTATCTTCAGAAATTTCCTTTACCAGGTCTGTGCATTCAATTGATAATTTTCTGTTTTAACTTATTGTGGATGGCAGTTTAGACTATAATTTCACCACTACATAATCTGGGCTGACTTTTCTCCTCCAATAGTAGTTTCCTCACCTTTTTTTTTTAGCCCTCATTAGCGATGTTCTTCGTGCTCTGCTCACTTCCGAGTCCAAAGCCTAGTCACCAGTTTTGGGTTCTTGTTCCTGTAGCAAACCGAAAGTGATGGTTAATTTTGTGTGTCAATTTGACTGGGTCATGAGGTATCCAGATATTTGGGCAAACATTATTCTTCATGTGTCTGCGAGTGTGTCTCTGGATGAGATTAACCTTTGAAATGGTAGATTGAGTGAAGCAGATTGCTTTCTATAGTATGGGTGGGCCTCATTCAATTAGTTTTAAGGCCCAAATAGAACAAAAAGTCTGACTTTCCCTTAAATCAGAGGGAACTTCTACCTTATTGCCTTAAACTGGGACAGTGGTCTTTTTCTGCCTTTAGTCTTGAACTGAGACATCAGCTCTTCCTTGGCCTCAAGCTTTCAGACTAGAACTTAACACCATTGACCCTCATGATTCTCACACTTCTGCTCTCAGATGGACACTAGACCATCAGCTCTCTTGCATCTCCAGTTTGCCAATGGCAGCTCTAGGGATTTCTTAGCCTTCCTAATTATATAAGTAAATGCCTTTTTTTTCTTTGAGAGTTTTTTTTGCTAT
Organism: Tupaia belangeri chinensis; assembly: GCF_000334495.1. Lineage (NCBI taxonomy): Eukaryota > Metazoa > Chordata > Mammalia > Scandentia > Tupaiidae > Tupaia > Tupaia belangeri. Next base: position 6,290,952 of record NW_006159577.1, on the reverse strand, counting down.
AGGGCGCGTGCGCTCGCCAGACAGAGACAGAGAGATAGAAAGCGAGAAATCCCCCCCCCAGGGTGGGATGGCCACGCCACAATCCCTTCTCCTCCGTACTCCTCTCAGGATCTTGGGCACGCACGCACACGCGCCTGGCGCGAGTTTTAAGCCACCGGGTCCAGGACGCGAACCACGGTCGACTACGTGGGAGTCCAGCGACATAGCCATTACTCTACCTGCTAGTTCCAGTAAATGCCTTTTAATACATTTTTTTATTCACAGGCAAGGAGTCTTCAAAAATTAATAAAAACGTGTATTATTGAAAAACTGCATGGATTTCACAATTTTTTAATACCAAATGAACTTGTACATTCAATTCATTTTTCCACGAATTTTTGAAGTTATGTCAACAAGTACATCAAAACCTGGAACGAAAGTACACGTTTATTTGGTACAAAAAAATTTTTTTTGAAATCCATGCATATTTACTTAGTAATTCACATTTTCCAAGAACTTTTGTGCAGGCAAATTTCTGTAAAGGGCCTAATAGTAATGTTTTAAACTCTGCGGGCCATGTGGTCCCTGTTCAACTACTGAGCTCTGTTGCAGTATAAGAATAGCCATAGCTAATGTGTAAATAAATGAATAGTGCAATGGTATTCCAACAAACCTTATTTAGGAAACATGTACTGGGTCATAATTGTCCCATTGATTCCTAGATTAAAACCCCAATTTACTGTTTCATATGATTCTGTAAGACGACTACAAAATTCTGCTGGTATTGTTGAGCTCAATGTTGCAGGCTACTGCAGTTTCAATGGCTTATCTGACTTGGCTCACATGCCTGGGGACCTGGTGTTGGCTGTCAGCTTGGACCTCCTTTCCATGTGGTCTCTCATTATTCAGTAATCTAGACTAGGTTTTTTTTTTTACATGGTACCTGGAGCATCCCAAGACATCAAAACAGAAACTGCAAGGACCCTGGAGGCTCCAAGCTCCAGAATTTACACAACCTCTGCCATGTTCCACTGATTAAAGCAAGCTGTAAGGTATTCAGTAATCTAGACTAGGTTTTTTTTTTACATGGTACCTGGAGCATCCCAAGACATCAAAACAGAAACTGCAAGGACCCTGGAGGCTCCAAGCTCCAGAATTTACACAACCTCTGCCATGTTCCACTGATTAAAGCAAGCTGTAAGGCCAGGCCAGGTTCAAGAAGTAGGATGATACACTCCACCTCTGGAGTCTAGGGTGAGCTATTCAATATCCTCATCATTATTTTTTAACGTATCCTAGAAATTAATTAGGTTATCTTGGCTTTTATATCTCCATAAAAATCCACTAGTGTTTGTGAGCAAATTCAGCCCCTTACATAAATCAGTGGAAGCCAATTTACCAGTTGAGTCATGAAACTAAACTCTCTTATCCACCTCACGTAAGCCTTTTGATAACTTTTCTTAGAATCTTACTCTAATTATGAAGGCAGCCTGAGGTCAGAAGATACATTCATTGGACCCTGGAAAATAAAAACTAAAAGGCTATATCAGATACCCATGTCTGTAATTATCTCCCCCATCCCCATCCTTTCACCCAGAAGCCACATAGAAGGGTTTATGATATAAAACTAAACACCATGGAGTTCTCAGGTTTTCAACTACATCATGAGCATTTCCTGGAGGTGTTTCAAACTCTTTAAACCTTCCCTTGGAAATTCTCTGAGCGTTTTCATGTTTGCAAAGTTGAAATAAGAGAAATCTCTTTTTTTAACAAAAAATTAAAATTCCTTGCTGATCCTTGCCATCAGTACCTTCCTGTGGGATATTGATTTTGTTATTTTTAAGTAAAATGCTTTAGGATCAGACTTCTAACAGATGCACATTTGGCTGTAATACTGTAGTATGTCTTTGATGCATATACCAAAAGACAAAATATTTACTGATATTTTGTATAATCCATTTTTATCTTTAAAATAAAATTCCACATAAAGATATAAATGAATTAAACATGTGTCTCTAGAGGCTAAGAAAGTAGTGAAAAAAATGTTACTCCTTTCTTGGTTGGAATTGCCTTTTTCTAAAGTAGCCATTTTAGAAAAGCATCATTAAATTGAATGAAAATAAAATCTTCCCAAGACACCAGTCATTCTTCCATTGAGAACAAACTGCAGCTGATTGTTTGCTTTTTGAAGGTGTTGATTTTTTTATTACTCTTTGTTTAAAGCTATTTGTCATTGAAAAGCCTGTGTAAAGCCAGACATAGACTTCATTTTCAAAGGTAACTTATACCAAAGAGCCTGCAAAGGTATTATCTGCCATGTGGACTTAAGAACTCTTATTCTCTGAGTAGGTTTTAAATCAAAAGCATTAAGTAGAGTTTAAGCTCCATGTCATTTTAAATTCCAAGCTTTAGATCCATGAAGCATGGATTTTATGATGGAAATGACAACTGACCCTCATCTGTAACAGATACAGCAAACTAACTTTGTGGCTCCCTCAGTAACTCTCAGCAAGTCATGCAGGCAGATAAGACATAAATGACTGGGAAAGTGGGCGTAAAATCAATGGCCGACAACTAGTTCCTGAGGGTTTACCACCTGTTCCCTCAACATTCAGCTTGTACTCCTGCCTTCCCTGCTCCAAGAAAAGCTTCCTGCCTGTCTCTCTTACAGTAAATTCTTTCACAACAAATTTCCAGATTGGCACAATAACAATAAAGCAATAAGTTACCATTTATTAATTGCCATATGGGAGCTACACACTTCAACACTTTATGTCATTTGATTCTTACATCAGCCTTGTGAGATAGTTTCAGAGTGCGTCTCCTGATTTTATAGACAAAGAAACTGAGGCTTGGGCAGTTAAGTAATCTTCCCATGGGTGCACAGATAATCATGAACAAAGCTGATATTCACATCCAGGTCTGTCTGACTCAGAGGCTGAGCTCTAGTTCATTGCAATAGTCTAACACTTAATTAATCTCTCTTCTTGTATTGCTATCTCCCTAATTACAGTGAAAGCTTCTGAAGGGGAGAGATATGTTATATATGTCTATGGTATCTTTCAGGGTAACTGGCACAGATTTTCAATAAAAGGAATTTATCTTCTAGTTTCTTCTTCTTTTTTTTTTTTTTTAAAGTATGCATTCATAATTCGCCAATGTAGAACATCTGTCTGAAAAGCCCACATCTTTCAGGGACTTTTTCAGTGCTAGTTACAGACTATTTTTCTTGAGCATTCAGTTTGAATTTAATCAACTCTAAACTTATTAACTAGCAGGCTATGTTTTGAATGAAACTCCAATGAGGCTGAAACAATACAGGGGGGTAGGGGATGGGTCTCCTGGAGTAAGCAAAGGAATGTACTAAGAAGCATCAATCACCCACTGCTCTGGATTATCAGTGTCTCCTTCGACATACCACCAAGCTCTGGATTTGAGAGGAGTGTTAACATTAAAGATTGATAAAGTCATATTCATCTAACAAATTCCACTGTCACCTCATTAGACATGAAAAATAGAATGCTTTAGGACACTTGGAGATATTTTCTGTAAAAGTAACATTTTTTTCTTTATAAGGGAACTGAAAATCATCGCCTAATTGCATGGCGAGTATTCATGATAGGCCGCACAGCCAGTGGGGTCAGAACTGGAGGTCTGGTAGTGTAAACTGTCCTCCAGCCTATGAGCGTTTCTTCTCCAAAGAGAAATTGTTGTTAAAACCTTAATTGAGAGGTCAGTGGTCTCAGGACAGGCAGGAGATAAGCCATAAGCTATGTGAAGTAATGTTGACTTTGATCTGCCAGGCCTTTTGGCACAGAAAGAAAGTCAGTCATGAGCCAGAGGTTCTGTAATCTTCTTAAAGATAAGCTGTAACTGTTTGGCTCGGGTGGGGGCTCCAGAGTAGAGAAAGGGTTTCTCTCTGTGCACTGTGACCAGACTTATGAATGAATCAACTATGATAGCCCGCCCAAGCTCTCTAACTACACTCCAGAATGGCATAACAACTTGTCGCATGTACGCTGTTCAAAGGAAGAGTCCCAGAGAGAAGTTATGGAAGTTGTCACTATCCCCTTCTTGGGGCCTGCTGTGGAAGATGTCTGTCAGGAGGATGGCTTTCCCAAAGAAAACCAGGCTCAGCAGAGAACTGGTCAAAATGTCACAGGACAGGAAATGAGGAAGGAGTTAACCAGGGAAGAAAAGATTGAAGAATTGAGTTATTCTGAATCTCTGTGTAATGCCAAGTGTATAAAAATAGAATATTACCACTTAAAATAAAAATATATGTAAGACTCAAAAGGCCAAGCTTCTTTCTTTTTCTCTACAACAACAACAAAATTGATGTACTAGAAATTAGTGGGATATATCCAAGAAACAGAATCTTCTAGGAAAGGGATCTTCAAAAGGTGGTAAATGCTGTGCCTCCCACTGACTTTGAAATGGCCAGAATGATTAATTCTTGGAACTGGAATTCCCACAGACAGAAAACGCGGGACCAACTCACCAAAGGAGACCTTCACTCTCGGATGGAGAAAGGATCAATGCCACTATCAGGAGCCTCTATGTGACCCTTCTGACCTTACAGCATTTCTTTAAGCATCAGTTTATGAAGCTTCAGCCAGATGAGGTAGACATTTTGGGTGCTTGTAAACGAATGAGCCAATGCATATTGGGCTTAGAAAAGAAAGTTCAATCGCAAGTAGCACTATTCAGAGTAGATATGCAACCTCCAATCCATGAGCGTGGAAGCAATTTCTCCCATGCAGTGAGACACCATACCTTGACCCATCCAGAATATGGGTAGGTGTACCATCTGCACCAGCTTTGGACCACCCATTCCAGCAATCAGCAGCTGGCCTTTGTGAGTGAACCTGTGTAGCTGGGAATGAAGATATAGTAATGAAACTGCTTTTTACATCTACAGGGCTAGACTGCACTTCTGCACGTACCATCTTGCTTTGACTGTAAGATTCCACAAAACTGCGATAGACTACGTTGAGTTTGCTGCTTCTCCTTTTAAATGTTCAGATTTATGGTTCAGAAGATTATATGACTCCACTAATGAAGGTTGCACAGCTAGTGAGAAACAGCTAGTAAGAAACAGAAAACATACCAAGGAGGCACCATGCAGTAAGATACAAAAGTTAATTCCAACTTAAGTTTCATAGTTACTGGGAATTTAGGATAGAAAGGAACTACAAAAGATAACTCTCATCCAGTCAAGGAATTCTCCCCAAATAGACATCTAGGCCTAGAGCCACACCCATCTAGTACCTATACCATATAGCATATGTTCATTACAATAGATCAATGAGGGCATCTCTGCCCAATGGAATCTCTTCTTCTTCCTTGTCTTTATTCTTCTTCCTTCCTCCCCCTCTCCCTTTCTTCCTTTATCTCTTTCATGATAGAGGGACAGAGAATGAGAGCAAGAGAGAGAGAGAGACAGAGCCAGAGAGAGAGAGAGAAGAAAGAGAAAGAAAGAAAAAGAAAGAAAGGAAGAAAGGAAGGAAGAAAGGAAAGAAGAAAGGAAAGACAGACCGAGTGACCAACAGGGATCTTGAGCACCCTGGGAAGGAAGGAAAAAAGAAAAGGGAAAAGAAGAGAAAAGAGAGGAAAAGAACAAAAGAAAAGAAGAGAAAAAAAGAAAAAAAAGAAGAGAAAAGAAATCATCAACCAAGTCTCACACCTTGATCCTCCCCTGAGCCTTCCCAGCCAGCCAGGACTGCAAGCACACATGCTGGTGCATTCAAGTCAACCAGGAACTGAGCCCCAATCTTCCTTCTGGTTTCTAGCATTATGGAGTTGCATATGATCACTAAGCCATCACAGTTGGGCCAGGAGTCTTCACCCTCTAATAGTTGTTGGTGGTTGTGGCAAATGAAAGAGAAGGTGGTAAATTGTGCTCTAGCACTTTATTCTACCATTCACATTTCACAGGTCAAATCAAGTCACATGGTCAGGCTTAACTGAGGTGGGCAGGATCCTACTATAGGATCCCACTACATACCAGAAAAGAATTAGTAAATGTCTCAGTGGCTTTGTCAGTGCTCCTCTCAGGAATTAAAAAACAATCTTGAAAATTAATGATCAATTTGCTTCATTAAGGTCAGCAGTCATAGATTTGAATTCATTGGTGTCTCTCTCAAAGCAGCCAAAAGTGTTGTCTGATGTTCCACTGAGAAATGGTGTTATCTTAATGTAGCTGGAAAAAAACAAGCCAGAATAATAGAGGAGTTCCTCTTAGATGAGCCATCTTTGAAGATTTCAAAGATGAACAGCAGGCCTAGGGAGGATGCACAGAGGGATCGTTTCTTCTTTTGGAAATGCAGTGATCATAAAGCCATACTCCCCCTGCCAGCACTGCCCACCCTCCTAGTCTTCCTTTTCCCACAGAAAGGGGAAAGGAGGAAAGAAGACAAAGAAAATAGAAATAGCAGGAAAGAAATCTGGAAGTAGCTATAGAGAGAATCCTTAAAAGCACAACACTTTGAAAAAAAAAAAAAAAAACAACAGGCAATGAACATTCCACAAGTCTTCAGTTCCTCAGAAGACAGAATTTCCAAATAAACCAAAAAACCTCTTCCTTGTCCCCCTTCTTCCATCTCAAATTTCCGGAGCACACTGAAAATTAGATCTCTAAGTACACAGACATTTAATGACAATTTCTAAGCACCCTGAATTCCTGAAAGAGACCCAAATTACCCATTTTAATATTATTTATCTTCCAAATATGCATTGCCTCATTATTATCATCAATAGGATATTTTCCCAAAGGAAAGAAATTAATTGCCTACCAAAATGTTTTGAAATGTTTACATGTGCTTCTTTGCCTAAGCACGAAAGTAAGTGTGTGGGAGCCTGTTTATAAGTTTTCAAAGTGTTAGTAAACTCTGGTTTGACACTGATAAGGTTCATATGAAAGTCATCACTGAAACTGTTGCCTAAATAATAAACAGAGTCTTTTGGCCTATGCTCTTTCAAGCATTCCTCACTAAATTTATATATATATATATATATATATAAATGGGAAGAAATGGAAAATGTATGATAAAGATGGCTACATTATTGCTTCACTCAGTATAGTTTTTTTTTGGGGGGGGGAGTTTTTTGCTATAGGGCGCATGCGCTCACCAGAAAGACAGAGAGAGAGACAGAAAGCAAGAACTCATTCCCCAGAAGGCATGGCCACGCCACAATCCCTTTTCCTCCATTCTTCTCTCGGGATCTTGGATACCCATGCACACACATCCGGCGTGAGTTTAAGCCACCAGGTCCGGGACTCAAACCATGGTCAACTACAGAGTCCAGAGATATAGCCATTACACCAACTGCTTGTCCCTACTCAGTGCAATGTTTATGGAGAAACAGTTCTTGGTGAGATCCAGAGTCTCAGTCTAGGATCTCAGTTGGGTCAACTATGGGCATGTCACTGAGCATTAATTTTTATTTTTTGCCAAATGGTGATCATTATGTTTCATCTCCCTGACTCCTGCCAGGGTTGTATGACATAAAGCTTAGAAGTCACCTTGAACAGCTCTGGCATGGAAGAACTCCTCAACGGGTTGATAAACTACCACTGTGATCAAGGGAGCTTGGGCCTTCTCATGCCAGAGAGCAATCATCATGATACTTCAAAATGGTCTGTCTGCAGCCTTGCCAACAGGACACCTTGAAATCCAGTGGTTAGAAAGGAAGGCAGGAGACTTTGATCTTTCTTCCGTCATCTGGTGGGTAGTGGCATCTGCCACTAACCACTGGGTGATATTGAGTGAGTCACTGCAAACCACCAGGACCTCAGCTCTCACATCCAAAAAACCAAGAAGGCTGATTATATTTTAAATCAGAGTATCTGCTTTTCAAATGATGTCTTATCAAGAGCTGAAACAGAGAGTTAATATAAGCAGCAATGCTTTGACTCTTGCAGAGTTGGGAGCACAGGGACCTGCTGGGAAGGACTGCCTTCCTTCTAACTTCTTTCCATGCACCTCCATTGTGGACTGTGCCTCCTGGGCTTTTGTGGTGATGGCCCCTACATCACTGGCATTGTGTCTCCCAACATGGTATTTCCGTACAATGAGCAACAAATGTTTGTGAGTATCTCACATGCTAGATTCTAGCACCACCACTACAGAGTCCTAGTCCATAAGTTCATGCCTACAAGCACAGTTCTTTGGTCATCCACGAATATTTATGGAGAATTGATACTGCACCAAACACAGATAGAACAACAATAAAAGCAGCAAACCTGGTCTCTGACCTCACAGGGGACCATTGTAGAAGAAAACATATGAAAATGGTGGTAGGCCAAGTTAGATCCTGGTTCTCTTGGGCTTATTAGTGTATGTGATTGTCTCAAGCACCTACCTTAACCTCTAAGTGTTTGCTTCAAATGCAAAACAGAAATAATAATATTCACTGTCTACATGGTTATAAGCCCAGGTCAAGTAACTTACTGAAAGCATCTAGCATATTGCTATCAAACTCGATGCTCCAACAATGCAAGTCCCTTTCTTTCAGTGGTTGAGTGAGAAGGGTGTAGGGTTGTTAAACAGCCCAAGTTTGCATTGTAACAAACTCTGTCTACCTTTGGGACTGCTCCGCTCTGACCCAATTTCAGGACTGAGATCGTCCAATTGTGTTCGCATTGGCGCATTAATCATGCAGCTCCTGAGTGAAGGACCCACACAGCGCATCAGTGATCCAAGAGAGCCATTGTTCTTGCCTTTTCTCCACGTGAGACTTGGACAAGGCAAGGTTTTCTACAGCCACAGAGGCTGCACTGCACAGGTTCAGGAAAGGACAAAGCTTTGGATCCAGTCCGAGCACTGCCTGCACTGAAGCAGCCACTCAACAAGCCCAAGAGCCAGGCCGGCTCTTGGACTCCCAGGTCAGGGACTAAGCCCAGCCAAACAATGGAGGCAAGAGAATGCCACCCTCCAGTGGGCGGGCAGCACTCAGGAGGGGAGGCCTTCAATAACTCACTTCATTGTTACAGTCAGAAGGAGAGAAAGCATTTGGTTCTTTTCTTTAGGGCAAAATTGTTATAGGGAGAAAGGATCTGAGCACTCTTAGCTGCCCTCCCACGGGCTGTCCACTGGCAAGCCCCACACACGTCTACTGCAGCCACCTGGTAGCATTTGTTTGCATAATAAGGGACCAAGCGGATTATACCTAGCCAGGGAACATATGCATTTACTAGAGGCTCTTGTCTCAACCCCTTTGGAATCACTGCAGCTCATACTCTCATAATTCTCTTTTTACCAAGAAATGACTTTGTGTTCTCAGCAGCCAAAAGAGAAACTCCTTTCTGCATAGTCTTAATATGCTAAGGTAGAATGTCAGGGCTTGTTATTATTATTATTATTATTATTATTATTATTATTATAGAGGCTCTTGTCTCAACCCCTTTGGAATCACTGCAGCTCATACTCTCATAATTCTCTTTTTACCAAGAAATGACTTTGTGTTCTCAGCAGCCAAAAGAGAAACTCCTTTCTGCATAGTCTTAATATGCTAAGGTAGAATGTCAGGGCTTGTTATTATTATTATTATTATTATTATTATTATTATTATTATTATTATTATTATTATTATTATTATTATTATTATTATTATTATTATTATTATTATTATTATTATTATTATTATTATTATTATTATTATTATTATTATTATTATTATTATTATTATTATTATTATTATTATTATTATTATTATTATTATTATTATTATTATTTTGTGGGGCATGTTAGCAGCACCACATATCCATCTTGGCTCCGTGTCAACACTGGCTGCCCTCCCCTTGCCATTCCCACTCCCATGGAACTTTCTCTGTCCCTTCCCTATAACTTTTATCTACACTCAGCCATTGTAGCATTCTTGAAGCAGGTAGACTGTCTTCCCTGTTTGTGGGGAGTTCCAGGAGGGCATGAACAAGGCCTGATTTTTTCCTCATTTTTTTTTTCACAACAGCGAGGCAGGATGCAGTGCTAACGTAGTGCTCAATAATGCCTTATGAGTTGCTGAAACCCAGAAGGCCACACCACTGTGATGTCTCATGAAGTAAGATTAGCACTAATTCATTAAGCACCTGCAGGGTAGCTGCTTCCATGTTTAGCATCATTTCCAATACTAGTATTATTCCCATTTTATGGAAGGAAATGAGGGTTCACCCTGAAATTTCAAGGGCACTTTAATCTTTTGAAGAGCAAATTCCCAGGTGGTTTTAGACATAGCAGCCCAATCTCTCCTACCAAATAGCACTCCTTCACCCTATGTCAGCAATTCTCATTTACAGTACCGTAACTCCTTTGTAGGTTGTATTCCTTATTGAGCTCTAGCTCCAGTAATTTTTGCTACTAAGAGTTTAAGCAGCTATATTGTTAAAGTTTAAAAGAAAAAAAAATTATAGTCGAAGTCAAGTTAGTCGTTCATGACCTGCTTTCACTCTTTTTGATTCCCATCTGCTTTACTAAGGGAAAAAGGGTAAGAGGTGTGGGGTGTTGGGGAGGGGTAGTGCCCTCTTCACCTTCCCCTATCCTAGCCACACATCTAGCAGCCAGGGGAGCTGATGTCCTATTTTTAGTTGTGACAACACAGGGAAGACTTCACTTTCTAGAATATGTGGGGTATGGAGGTTTTATGGGTTGTGATTGTCATCCAGGCTGAGGCAAAAAAAGACTGAGAACTCCTGTCCTCCACCAGCAGCCCTGGAGACTAGACTAACAAGTTCCTGTAATGGCTTAGTTTAAAAAACTGCTCCTCACTCAACCCCATTAGAAGCCCCCAATCCCATGTTATAAAGAATAATAGGTAATATCTACCGTGGGGAGTATTTTAATGTACTTTTCCATACCTATTACTTCAGCTTCTTTTCAAAACTACCCGAAGAAGCAGACTGAGAAAAGATGAACTGTCCCATTTTTATGAAACAGAATCTGAGGCATAGATTTGTTCAAAGTATCTTTATAGCTCTGCAAGCCCAGATTGTTGTAGCGTTTCTATGTTCCAAGGCTGCATCAAACAATCGGACAGGTGTGGCAGATACACACCAGAATAAACAGTGCACAGTATTAAATGAACAAGCAGTAATGCAGCCATGGCTTTTTATAGTACAAAGGGAAGTTTTTGGCCAAAAAACAAAATGTATTGTTTTACAATGAAATGCGCTCCTGCAGGAATTGCTTGGGGAGATTCTTCTTATTTTTAGTAATAAGCATTTCTGTATGAATCCAGAACCTACACTCACAGACACATCTAAAGGAGTACAGAGGACTTTAGGTAGTAATCAGAACTGATGCTTTTTAGTCCTGTTTCCATATCACAAAGTATACTTGTGCAAATGTGGAGAGATATATGAATACAAGAATACAAGAATAGTCTGAAAGAAGACCCTGGAAATAAGAGGCATTCAAGACCTATTGTTTGCTGTTGAGAATTTATTCCAAATATTTCAGCAGAAAAAAATGAAACCAAGTTAACTTTTAGTTAACTTTTTTTTTTTTTTTTTTTTTTTTTTTTTTTTTTTTTTTTTGTGTGGGACCATGTGGTATAGGGCACATGCACTCGCCAGAGAGATAGAAAATGAGAAATCACCCCCTCCCCCACAAGGGAGATAGCCATGTAGCAATCTCTTCTCCTCCAATCTCCTCTTAGGATTTTGGGCAAGCATGCACACATGCCTGGCATGAGTTTTTTAAGTCACAGGGTCTGGGACTTAAACCATGGTTGACTACATGGGAGTCCAGTGACATAACTTTTATGCCATCTGTTTGTCTCCCAGGTTAACTTTTAAATGGTGTGGACCAAAAGACCACAAGGCTACCTAATACTTTTATTTGGAAAAAAAATTTTTTTTGGAGAGGTTTTTGCTATAGTGCATGTGCGTTCGCCAGAAAGACAGAGACAGAGAGACAGAAAGCGAGAAATCACCCCCGGGGGCGGATGGCCACGCCGCAATCCCTTCTCCTCCATTCTCCTCTTGGGATCTTGGGCACGCACACACACACATACACACCTGGTGTGAGTTTAAGCCTCTGGGTCTGGGACTCGAACCACGGTCTGCTACATGGGAGTCCAGCGACATAGCCATTATGCTAACTGCTGGTCCCTGAAATTTTTAAAACTCAAAAGGTGTAATAAAAAAAAAGGCAGAACTACACAGGAATTTAAAATTACTTAGAGACTATAAACCTATTGGCAACATTTTGAGATACATTTGTGTTGTTGTATGACAAGCTCAGAAATGATGTGTTTGCCTATAGGCTATGCCCAGCCTTATCAGGAGTACATCACATGGAGACCAGCAATTGCACCTTCACATGTTGTCAATGTATTTCAGTTCAGTGGGCATGTATCAATTTTATCAGGCTATGTGAAGCTTGGAGATACTGGATGGCAGGGGTTCATATTAGTAAGAACACTTCTCTTCTTTTCCAAAAATGAGAAGGGGAACTACTGGGGGCTTATTGACTTATGTAACTAAAAAGACCAGAGGTAGAAAATGAGGTGTGGTTAGATAGAGACTACTAATGATATGAGTCAAGGATCTTACCGTGTCACTCAGCTCTGCTGTGTTGTAATAGTTGATTTTATGTGTGAACTTGACTAGGCCACAGGGTGCCCAGATATTTGGTCAAACATTATTCTCAGTTCATTAGTAATCATTTTGAATGAGATCAACATTTGATTTTATAGACCAAGTAAAGCAAATTGTCCTCCCTAATGTAGGTGGACCTCATCCAATCCCTTGAAGACCTGTTAGAATGAAAAGACTGACACTCTGGTGAACAAAAGGAAACGTCTCCTGCCTGATTACCTTGATCTGGCCTGTAAGTCTTTTCCAGTATTTATACTTATACTGCAACATCCACTCTTTTTGGGCTTTGAGACTGCTGACTTTTAAACTGAAACTTTTTTTTTTTTTTTTGAGAGTGTTTTTCTCTATAGTGCGTGTGCTTGCCAGACAGACAGAGAGAGACAGAGAGACAGAAAGCGAGCAATCACCCCCCAGGGGGGATGGTCACGCCGCAATCCCTTCTCCTCCATTCTCCTCTCAGGATCTTGGGCACGCACGCACACGCGCCCAGCGTGAGGTTTAAGCCACTGGGTCCGGGACGCGAACTGTGGTCAACTACGTGGGAGTCCAGCGACATAGCCATTACGCTAACTGCTGGTCCCTAGACTGAAACTTTTATCATCAGCTTTCCTGGGTCTACAGCTTGCCAATTGCAGATACTGGGCTTTCTGAACTTGCGTAATTGCATGAGACAATTCATTATGATCCCCCATCCTCTTCCCCATTGTTTTTTTGTTTTTGTTTTGTTTTGTTTTGTTTTGTTTTGTTCCCTCTGGAAAACCCTGACCAATACGATGGTGTTGGCTACATTCAAGCTAAGTGGCTTTGCAATGAATGACTTATGCACAAGCTCTTCTGATTCCAAAGCTAAATCAGCAAGGTACCCTGTCAGTTTGAACAACTGTGGCATAGTCCCGTGCTGGTCAGTTTGAACAAATGTGGCATAGTCCTGTGCTGGACATCTGTTTTTGCCCATCACCATCTCTTCTCTCTTAGGATAGCAGCACCTTGACTCCTCTAGGGATCCTTCCTGTCTCTCTCAGTTTATATGACTATAGTACAGCCAAACCCAGGGCTGGACAGTTTCCCTAGCTCAGCCATTTATTAGCACATTCTATAATCCCAGCCATAGTCATTGGTCTAGGAATAGGCACCTGCCCAAGCAGGAGAATCAGAATCAAGCCCAGGATTTATGCTAAAATTTGAGAAAGAGTCCCCTGGGATCGCTAAAGAAGCAGAGCATAATCCTAGAGTTGCTTGAAGATCTAGCCTGAATGTCTTCAACATTAAATGCAGCTAAGCATTTACTTTCTCACTTATAAAGTGAGAACAATATTTACAGTGGACATTACATATGTACGAACCCTGCAAAGTTTCTAGCACATAATGAATACCGAATAATTGGATGCTAGTCTTATCCTGTAAGACATGAAGTTAAATAGCAGTTGCTTAATTTTTTTAGCTATAAAATACATTTGAGCCCATAATTTTCAAACCTTGTTTATTCCCAAGATGACTAAGGAGTATTACATAAGCTATTCATACAAATGGTTCATATTGGCAAGGCGTAAGATAATGGTCCACCTTACCTTATATGTGAGAATTTTCTAGGGAGGGGAGTACATTTTAAAAGTTCCCCTGCAGGTTCTGATATGCAGGCTCACCTTCTCCATCCACCTTGGGAACTACTGGCAAGTCATTAAACTGGCTTATTAGAGTATGCCACAGCAAAATTATCTTTAAATGATTTTTCCAGCCAAAAAAATTTTTAAAAAGAAAAAAAATAGCATTCAGAATCAATGTGTTTTACTCACCCTGCTCCCCAAACAGCAGAAGGAAGATAATTCACAGTTATACTTAAGGTTCTAATCATAACCCATCTCCATTATAACCATGGTGTTTAAGAATGTGCCTGCTATTTTAAGTCCATAATTATTTTTTAATAGTACTATCATTTCTTTTCATTAAGTCTGTGTCAGTGAACTAGAGCTTAGCCAAAAAGAATGAAAAATACATGTAGTCAAAAGTTGACTGATAATAGAAGTATGCCTTTTTTCTTAATCTCTGATACCAAAATGAAAGGGATAAGATAAACCAGGAAACACAACAAATGACAACTATTAATTTAGTAGTAGCGTGATTTGCATAGTAATGCAGGAAATGTGCTGCTGATTATTACATTGGCTCTATCATTACAACCCCGAGACATGTTTGGAACTTGACTGCATTCTCTACCAGTTAACACTTTTTTGATAACTAAACCATCTTCAGGATATGAATAACTTCACTGGTTTAAACCACAGCTCCCGTTCAAGACATCTTCCTTTAAAAACAAATTTTTTCCCTGTAAATACACATTTGATAAAAATACCTAGAAATCACATTCACTTTGGTTTTTGTCCCATAATATTTTAAAAGAATTATTTTTCAATTTATTTATTTTATTATTATTATTATTATTATTATTTAATTTGCCATAGAGAATATGTACTCACCAGAGAGAGAGAGAGAGAGAGAGAGAGAAGGAAAGTGAGAAAGCAAGACACCAGGCCCAGGACTCAAACCGTGGTTGACCATGTTGGAAGTCTAGTGCCTTAGCCATCACACCACCTGGCATCCCCATCCCCTAAACCCATAGACTTCCAACTGAAGGGAAATTTCAGAAGAGAAGCCCAGTTGAAAATTAAGAAGTCTAAGAGGGATTCTGAGATGGCTACTGAACTTCAGCTCTGTAATATTGCTTTCAGGGACTAAAAATGAAGATTTTCTGCCGAGATTTCTCCCTCCAGATCCATTTCTAGGTGGGTAGGGCAACCTCTGTCTCCCTCTCTCCATTTCTCTCTGTCTCTCTGTGTCTAGCCCCTTCTTTATATTTATTTATTTTTTTTAAGGTAAAGTATTCTCTGGACTCTCAAGCCCCTCCTTTAACTTGCTAATTCATGCCTTTCCCCCTCCCATCTAGGAGAGGCACAACAAACCAAGGCCTATTCTGAGATGACTACTACATTCGGCTGTGAAATATTGCTTTTGTGATGTGCACATGCATGCCTGCGTGCCATGCAGTTTTCATTTTTTTGCCTTTTAAAATTAAAATATAAAATTATTTTTTCTTTCTTTTCATTTTTTATCTTTTTTTTTTTTCTTTTCTCTCTTTCTCTTTTCTTTTTCTTTTAACTTCATCCCTTGGCGGCTCAGCCTCCATGCACTGAATGTCTAGGTAGGTCTAAGTAAACAGAATCCAAATATCTGATTACTATTAGGGTCGGAACATTCCTCAATTCTCACTGAATCTGGCACACAAAGAGTGAAAGACAGAACAGAAGAGAGAGTGCAGATCACCTCCTCCAGCATGCCTCTGAACTCTCAGATTAAACTTCAGGAATTAGGAAGAAATGCACAATCCATCAGATGACCAGAAATCACCGCAGGGGCACAAGAAATATGAGAAAGCAAGAAAATACCTCTCCTCCAAGGGAAAAGAATAATTCCTCTTCTTCCACAGACAATACCATGGAACTCATGAAAATGTCAGATAAAGAATTTAGAATATTCATAGTTACAAAGCTAACAGAGATGCAAGAGAAAAGAAACAATGAACTCCAGAAGACAGAGGAGAAAAGAGCTGATGATTTCCAGGAGGTGAGGAAGTTCTTGCACGATCTGAAAGAAGAAATAAACACCATAAAAAATAATCAAATGGAGCTGTTGAGATGAAGGCTGTAATATAGGAAATCAAAACCTCCCTTGAAAGTATTAAGAGTAGACTAGATCTTACAGAGGATCGACTCTCAGATACAGAAGACAGAATCATTGGCCTAGAAAAATCCACCATGAAGACTGAGAAAATAGCCCAAAATATGAGAATAATATACGAGAACTACTAGATACCATCAAATGTTCAAATGTCCAGATAATTGGTATTCCAGAAGGTGAAGAGACTAGTAAGGGCATTGATAATCAATTCCATGAAATCTAGGTTTGGAAGAAAACTTTCCAAACCTAGAGAGGCATTCAAAGATCCAGTCCCAAGAAATACAAAGGACCACAAATAGAATCAACCCAAAAAGATATTCTTCAAGATGCATTATAGCCAGATTGACCAAAACCACAAAGACAAGATACTGAGATTGGCAAGAGAGAACCATCAAATTACCTGGAAAGTATATCCTATCAGGCAAACAGTGGACCCTTCATTGAAAACAATGCAAGCAAGAAAAGAATGGGAAAATATATTCAGTGTTAAGGGAAAATCAATTTCAACCATTAATAATGTACCCAGCAAGATTATTCTTCATATGGGAAGAAAAGAGAAGAACATTCTCAGATAAACAAAATCTGAAAGAATTTACCAACACGAGACCAGCTCTCCAAGAAGTTTTGAAGGGAGTGCTATATCAGGAAAACTAAATACAGACACACAGAAATAAGAGTTCAAAAACAACTAAAAAAATGGCCAACTTAATGGTAGGGACAAATCTGGAGTTGAATGTTATGTTCCAGAATTTAAATGGGAAGATCAGACCACAACAGAAGATAGATGAAGTTCATGAGACTGAACTGGTAAAATAGAATCTTATGAGTTTTGACTAAAACATTACTGATTTTCTTCTATGCTTTGTTTTCCAGATTTAAGGATTTTTGTCTTGTCTTGAGTTACCAATAGGTTCATGAACCTACTATTTGAACAGAATCCTAACCTGTTTCCTGGCTTTAAGTTTTAAGCAAAGCTCTCTTAGCATTTTTAAAATTTTGATTTATTAAAGCTAAATTTGCTTTTCTTGAAATTAAAAATATTTTAAAAAATACCTATTTAATGACTGAAGTAAACTATATAGCATCATCTAGCTGCTAATTTATAGTATATTCATTCTACTCAGAGCTTCATGCCTAAAGTCAGACATGTGTTCACAGATATGTGTATATCAGTTGAACTTGCTGTTGAAAGTAGTTAATTAATATATATTGTAAATCAATAAAATGTTGGGGGAGAAGGAATGGAAAGCAATTGTGGACACCAGAGACAGTGCGGGAGGAAGGTGAAAAATGGCAGAAGGTGAGGAAAGGAGGGGGGGAATATATATATATATGAAATAAAAAATGGAAAATTATTTGTCAATGATAACATGTATGATTAATCAATTTTCCAGTGTATTCTGGATGGGAAATCACATTTTGTATGCTATGATAATGCTCAGTGAATGAATGTAAAATAAATTAATAAAAAAAAAGAAGTCAAAGAAGGTAAGTAGGGGGGAAAGCAGAAATATAAAGAAAAGGGATTCCAAATTCTAGAATTATAAGATTTTTCTGCAGTTTAATCTTATATATGGATTAATTATGTACTTTATTTACAGTATCCTTATTAGCTAACCAGTCTATTTGGACTTTTAGGCCCATATGTTATTATTTTCTACCTTTATTTATTCAGTGTTTGTACCATCTTCCTATTTAATCCAAACCCACTATTACAAGCCAGTTCGAATCCCAAGCTCTCCACTAAGCTGTTGTTGAGCAGTTTCACGTTGTAACACAGATGTTAATAAACATCAACCACTCAGGTCCTAAATTAATATTACTCATTTGATATCTTTTAGAACATCTGCCATTATCATTTTATTTTTCTCTTTCATCTCTTTTTCTTTTATCTTATTTAATAAATGTTCACACAAAATAGCAGACATTTTAGGCACCGGAATGATATGAATGATAGAACAGATAAACTCTCTTCCATCACAAAGTGTCCTACTAGATTTATAATGGAGTAACATCGTACATACAATTATTTGCAGGCACGAAGGGAATGAAGGTAAAGCCTGGTGGCTTAAAGGAGGAAAAGGAAGAATAACAATTTAAATACACAAGCAAATCTCCCTCAATGACTGAGTGCCTGCATAACTTGGAGATGAGTATCCAGTTTGCTTTTTATCTCCCTTGCCACCCATTCCTATTTCCTTATTGTGAGTTTCACAGGATGGACATCTCTTATATTTAAAGTGTTTTGAAAGTTTATTTTTTCCATGAGAGAGAAACACAGATGGAGAGAGAATGAGACAGAGAGGCACTCTCAACAGGTTCTTCATGTTACGATTCACTCCAGTCTCGGCTTGCTCATATCTCAGGGACATGAACATGGCATGAACAGAGAAGTCCCAGCAAGCAAACACAAGAGCTTCCCATGTGGTCCATGTTACATAGTGTTGTATTATGGGTACACCACTGGCTGGCCCAATATTATGTATTTTTTTCTAACATGGTCCCCAAAGACGAGTCGACTTCATCTATTGCTCAATAGAAGCTATGATCAGCTACAATACTAGAGGGAAAACAGTATTGGACACGTTGTAACACAGATGTTAATAAACATCAACACGATGTCTCCCTTAGATTTTTCAGGGGTAATTTTGAGCATAGGAGACTTTTGTGTTAGGTACCAGCAGTCCTCAGAACCTAACACCTGCGGAAGAGTCTCCTCTCTGGAGAAGTTCTCTGAGGGCTTGGATTTTGGTGCTTCCCTCTCTCAAGGCTGAACGTGTCTTAAAATAGGTATTGCCTGATAATTGCCCAGGCTCACAACCTGAAAACCACAGGGATCAGAATAACAGTTAAGAGGAAGTTGGACCTATGAGAAACCGTGGTGGGATCACAGTGGTCTCAGGATGTTGGAACCTGGATAGATTTTTCAGCAGAAGAGGGGCATGCAGTTGCTAAGTATTAAGCAGTCCGTCAGCCGTGCTCCCAGTTTCCTCTTCTCACCGCCTCCCCCTCCACAAAGGACTTCTTTCAATAGAGGAATTCTCACAATCTAACTCTGCTGGAGTTACTTTCTCCACTTGAAGTACGTCCTGGGCATTTCCCCAAGGACTCCCGGTCATGTCAGAGGTGGCTCAAAGTTGATGAAAAGAGAGCTTGGTTTAGTGCTAAGATACTCATTTTATTATGTTTTCCATTCAACTGGCCAGGATCTTATCTTCTCTTTAACTGCATTTTGCTCCAGTGCTGGCAAAGAAATAGCAGAAAGTGTGAGCTGCATGAAAATTGTACACAAGCATATGATTCTGAACCCAAAGTAAAATTTTCCAAGATGCGTTTTTCTGTTTGGGATAAGTAGCATGTCATATGGCCATTACCACATGCAAGAGTCATATGGTTTCAGCACCCTGGCTTAGGTGGTCCTACCATGGGGACCTGAGCCAGACAGGGTGAAAGGTTGGGGGGACTTCTGAGACAGAGTCTTCCAAAAAATGACCTAATCAGCACTATCCAATTTTAACACTTTGTCCATAAAAAGGAAGTTCTAACAGCAGTTTTGCTACTTACAGAAATAAAAATCAAAATAGGCCTATTCTTACATTATAGAAAAATCTTTCAGATAAAATTCCAAAGGCACAACTCAGCCTTGAACAGAAATCAAGACTTAAACATGAGTTCAGCAAAACAACGTGGAAATAAATCAATCACGCATGCTGTATGTTTCAATAAACATGCCAACAATAATAAAATTTTAGGTGTGGTCTTCAAACGCCAACATTTCTTATATTAAATTCCCTGTAGCACTTTTGAGTTGAGCTGAATAACAAAATAAAGCAGTTTGTATATTTATGGGGTCCTTTTTTTCAGGAGCTTTTTGACTGCAGTAAAATGTATCCCATATGTGTGATAACTATATTGTATTTGCATGAAGCATATATTTTCCTTTAACACCAGTTTTCAGTTAATGTCATTTCAAGGGACAGTCACCCAAGTTTTCCTCTCACTTCTCCCAGACAAGATATTTTAAGAAAAAAAATTAGGAGGAAATATTTCATCAATATTTATAAACAAGTATATATGGAGGAAATGGAAACTTCCTTCATTTGTTTCCACCACCCCAAATTCAAGTAAAATACTTCCAGGGCTTTCCAATATCTTATATTCAGTCATGGTAGCCATAGGTCATTGAGATATATGGCAGACAGTGAAGGAGGGGATGGCTATGCCACAATCTCTTTTCCTCTATTCTTCTCTTGGGATTTTGGGCACACATGCACACATGTCCAGCATGAGTCTCAAGCCACCAGGTCCAGGACCCGAACTGTAGTTAGCCACATGGGAGTCCAACACTTTAACCACTATGCTACCTGCTGGCCTGGCACTGAAGATATTAACACACACACATACACACACACACACACACATTCTTCAAAGATGCTACTTTCAGGGGACCAGCAGTTAGCGTAATGGCTATGTCACTGGACTCCCATGTAGATGACCACAGTTCGAGTCCCGGACCTGGTGGCTTAAAACTCACACCGGGTGCGTGTGCGTGCGTGCATGCCCAAGATACCGAGAGGAGAATGGAAGAGAAGGGACTGCGGCGTGGCCATCCCCCCTGGGGGGTGATTTCTTGCTTTCTGTCTCTCTGTTTCTTTCTGTCTGGCGAGCGCATGCGCCCTATGTCAAAAAAAAAAAAATCTCTCAAAAAAAAAAAAAAAGATGCTACTTTCAGAAAGGATTCTTTTATTTTTCTTTAATTGTATTTATTTTGGGACCAGCTGATGAGTAATGGTTATGTTGTTGGACTCCCACATGGCCAACCGTATTTCTAGTCCCAGATCCAGTGGCTTTAAACTCATGCCAGGTGTATGCATGCATACCCGAAATCCTGAGAGGAGAATGGAGAAGGGATTGTAGTGTGGCCATCTCTCCAAGGGGTGATTTCTCACTTTATGTCTCTCGGTCTCTCTCTCTCTCGGTGTCTAGGGTGAGCACACATACCCTGTAGCAAAAAAATCTCTGTAAGAAAATTATTTAACAATCTCTTATTATACTTAATTATTTAATATCTTTGTGGGATAAAATATAGTTTTTCAAAGTATACATACAGTGTATGATAATCAAGTCAAGGATATTACCATATTCATTATCTTCAGCAAAGAATATTACTTCATGTTGTGTACCTTCCATTTTTTATTTTATTATTCATTTATTTATTTATTTATTTATTTATTTATTTATTTTAGAGCGATTTTTGCTATAGGGCATGTGTGTTCATTGGAGAGACAGAGAGAGACAGAGAGTCAGAAAGTGAGAAATCACCCCCCAGGGGGGATGGCCACACCACAATCCCTTCTCCTCCATTCTCCTCTCAGGATTTTGAGCATGCATGTACACACACCTGGCATGAGTTTTAAGCCACCAGGTCTAGGACTCTAACCACAGTTAATTGCATGGGAGTCTAGTGACTTAACCTTTATGCCACCTCTTGGTCCTGATTTTTTATTTTATTTTAATTTGCTCTAGGGCACATGTACTTGCCAGAGAGAGACAGAGAGGGAAAATTAAAAAGCACCCCCACTGGAGGAATGACCTTGTCTCATTCTCTTCTCCTCCATTCTCATCTTGGGCACAAACACACACATGCCTAATGTGATTTTTAACCTGCTGAGTCTGGGACTCAAACCATTCACTGGCCATGTGGAATCCAGTTTCTTAACCACATGCCATCAGCTGGCCTGCTTCTTCCATTTTTGTTCCATTAGTTTGCCTTTTTTTTTTTTTTTGAGATACATATATAAGATTGACAATATCTTCTTTTTCTTCCCCTTCTGTTGTGATATACTGTTCCATTTTGAAAGGACAGAAAGGAAACACTTCTCAACCATTTTGTTCTGTCCCATAAACCCACCTGGGAAAAACATTCAACTATGCTTATATTTGTTTAAGTAATATTAACTAGGCTTCCACTGTGTGCCAGGCACTTGCTCAGCCCTAAGAACGCAGTATAGATGTTTCTGAGTCCAGAGGAAGGAGAGGGCAGAGTGTGTAGCTCAGATTTAAGGCAAAGGAGTGTGAGAGAGATCCTCTGGAAGAGTGGATATTTGAGCTTAAAGACAGCTGCAGGCTGAGAAGAAGAGAGGGAGGGAAAGTGCCAGGCCAGGTCAGCAGAGCAGAGATGGGGAGAAAGCAGGTCACCTCCTCGAGGGTGCAGCCCTGTGAGAGGGGTAACACAAAGAGGAGGCTAGAGGGCACAAGGTCACATCTCCAGGGCTGTCAGGGCACATGCAGGAATTTTGACTTCATCTTGAAGGGACTAGGGAATGGGTGGGGAGCTCTTGGAAGGGTTGTAAGCTTGTAGCAATCACTTGAAGAGGTCACTTGAAGAGGCCTCCATGAGTCACATAATTAAGATAAATTTTTGCTATAGGGTGCATGCATTCGCCAGAGACAATAGAGAGACAGAAAAAGAGATATCACCCCCCTGACCCCAAGAGGTGTAGTCACACCACAATCCCTTCTTCATTCTCCTCTTGGGATTTGGAGCATGCATGCACATGCACCTAGAATGAGATTTAAGCTGTTGGTTCCAGGACTTGAACTGCAGCTGACTACAGGGGAGTCAAGCAATGTAACTATCATACCATCTTCTGGTCCCAATATTTCTCTTTTAACTCAAGCTGAGTACAGCTAATATGTGGAAAACTCTGAGAATTTAATAATACTATGCAACAAAATGGAGATCTGTACCTCCCCCTGCTCGAGACCCTGTGTCACAAAGGTTAGTGAAAACAAGATTAGTCCTTGGCTATCTTATTGGCTTCTAGGGTAGAGGATAGGGAGGTTATTAAGGATATTATGAAAATATCCCAGAAACACAAATTAGACACTCAAGAAAAAAAGGAAAAATACCTCTAATTCTCCTAAACCTCTTTGTAATCCAAAATATATAAAATTGAACGTTGGCCTTCTTGCATCAAACTAGGCTAAGAGATATGTAAAATTCTTCAGAGGTGGAATTTTAATTTTTTTTAAACTTCTAAAGGCTAGATGTAGGAATAATCTGATGATAACCTCTTTATCTTCCAGGACAGCAAAATTCGGGCTTAGGATGCACTGATTAAGAGAAACTAGCCAGTCTGTATATTTGCCTTAAAAGTTCTCAGACAACCTGAGAAGTGACAAGAAACAGGGGCCATTAATAAAGTTAAGTGCCTCAAAGAAAGAATACCCTAATCTGCTTTGCTGTGTCCTACAGAATAATTATTTTTAATGCTACATAACAAAGAGATCAATCTAGTTCTTTGTAGTTTTGTCTGGCTTATTGAAAACAAATTCCAGATAAGATTCTCAGAACATTTTCTCCTGCATATTTCTCTAAAGATTTAAAGCTTTGCAAAAGCAGGCTGTATAAGAATAGAGTCTTACTTTCAAAATAAAACAAAACAAAACAAAACAAAAAAATAAGGAATCATCTGAGCCAACAGTTAGCCTCCACGGGCCCTAGCACTGACTCTTTTCTTAGGAATATGAAATATTTTCGAATGGGTGTTGGATCATAATGTCCATACGAAATATGTTTTTATTGAATTTTTAAAAATTTGAATACTTATTTGATCTCAAATAAACCCGGAATGGTTCACTAAATGGTAGTTGTCCACAGGATCCTCCCAACTTCTTGTGAGTACTTCAGTATCTGCTTGGAAGACTCAGGTGAGTTCTTCAGTGATGGCTCCTATTTAAAATTATTTTTAATTTTTTTTTTTTTTTAGAGATTTTTGTTACAGGATATGTACACTCACCAGAGACAGAGACAGACGGAGAGAAAATGAAAAATCACCTCCATCCCGGGGGGTGGATGGCCATGCTGCAATTCCTTCTCTATTCTCTTCTCAGGATTTTTGGCCCACATGCACATGAGTTTCAAGCCACTGGAGCCAGGACTCGAATCACGATTATTTTTTTTTTTTAGAGATTTTTGTTACAGGATATGTACACTCACCAGAGACAGAGACAGACGGAGAGAAAATGAAAAATCACCTCCATCCCGGGGGGTGGATGGCCATGCTGCAATTCCTTCTCTATTCTCTTCTCAGGATTTTTGGCCCACATGCACATGAGTTTCAAGCCACTGGAGCCAGGACTCGAATCACGATTATCCATATGGGAGTCTAGCACCTTAACCACTATGCCATTTGCTGGCTCCAGGTACTTTTATTTTTAAAATAATATCTGGAGTGAACCAACTCACTCTGTGATAGCAAACATTTTTTGTTCTATGGGCTTTCTGAGTTCGAAGACCTTATTTTCGTTGACACCATTACAGTGTTTCTTTGGCAAATTACTTTTTCCTGAACCATTATAACATGTGCTCTGGTCCTATATCCAAGAAGGCTCACATTCTCCCTGCATAGTGACGACTTTGGGGATACATGATGTAACATTCATAGCCAATGAGAGTCAGTGGCTCTTGCTAAGACAATGTGAGTCTCTACTGGACTTGAACCTGGAGCAAAGGGAGGCTTTGGTGGCTGATTTGGCACGATGAGGTGAGAGTGAAGCTCGTGGTCTACAGAGGGTATATGTAAAAGATGAAAAGAAGGGAACTGGATCCTGGGAACATCATTTAGGCTCCTGGATTAAACAATACACTGAAAAACATAACTCTAGACTTTGTAGTTATACATATCAATAAATTTTCTTTCCATGCTTAAGCCAATTTGAAACAGATTTTGTGTCATTTGCAACAAAGGGAGTCTTTATTCTTTTTCTTTTTCTTTTTTGTTTTTAAGATAGAGTTTTGTTATAAGGCACATGTGCTTGCCAGAGAGACACAAAGTGAGAAATCACCCCTCAGGGCAGATGATCACGCTGCAATCCCATCTCCTCCATTCTCCTCCCAGGATCTCGGACACACATGCACATGTGCCAGCATGAGTTTTAAGATGTCAGGTCTGGGATTCAAACTGTGGTTGACTACATGGGAGTCCAGCAACATAACCATGATGCCATGTGCTAGTACCAGGGGAGTTTCTTTTGTTAAGTTTGTCTATTTCTTCTGAGAGAGAGAGAGATTGGTACTCTTGTAAGGGTCTCATCATGCCTCAGTTTTCCCCTACCCATCCTCAGCCTTCTAGCCAGCCAGGATAAGCCTGCATCAACATACCTGGCATGTTCAGGTCAACACGGGAACTGATCCCTGGGCCTCCCATATGACTCCAGTATCATGCAGCAGCACCCTAACTCCTAAACCACCATTTCTGGGTCACAGAAGTCTTATTGATGAAACCATGTAAAGGAGAATGATGGGTCAGGTAGTGATGCAGTGGTGACACAACTGGGCCCACATGGGGAAGGTCCTAGGTTCATGTCCTGCTACCTTGCTGAGTACCCCTGGCATGTACATATGTGCTCATAATCCAGATAGGCTGAAACTAGGAGTGGGTCATGGCATGGAGACTCTGTTGGGAGTGTCTCTCTCTTTTTCTCTCTCACTCTGTCTCTCACAGGAGACATAGATTCAAAAACTTTTCTTAAGAAAAAGAATGGCTGAGAACACAATGTAGGTCAAAAGGACCAGGGGTGTCTACAAAACTGGAAATGATTCCACTATATTGCCAGGTGGGTCTTAGTCTCCTGTTAATTGTATTTTCATGTGGCAGACCCCTTTCAAAGTTGATAGTGCTCATGATTAAATGGAAATTCTAAACATTTTTAAAAAGCAATAAGCTAAGATAAAATTTCTTAAAAGCAATAAGCTAAAATCAACAAAGTAAGATAAAAATGCATACGTAATCTTTAAAATAAATAGTCATAGTGAAAAGATGGGGAATCTTAGCAAACAAATGGAACCAAATAAAAATTCTTGAGTCATAGGTGGTTCTGTCAAGCAATGGATAATGCACTGAACTTCTAAAAATTCTTGAGTCAAGAATATAACATATGAAAAAAAAAAAACTTACTGGGTGTTCATAAAATCAGGATGAAATGACCAAAAGAAGGGTCAGTAAATTCAAGGTAGATTAGTAGGAATGATCTAATCTGAACACACCACAAAAAAAAAAAAAAAAAAAAAAAAAAAAAAAAAAATCAGAAATTGAGCAAATTATGGAACATATAAAGTAATTTAATGTATGCAGGGACTTCAAAAATTTGTGGAAAGTGTCATTAATGTTTAAGCTTATTTTAATATAAATATCCATGAATAACTTTTTCTAAATATTCCTTTTCTATAAACTTTTTGAGACCTCTTGCCCTAGTCCATTATTTGCACTGCTAACAGAAATACCTGAGACTGGATGATTTATAAAGAAAATGAAGATTACTTGCAAATTTATGATTCTGGTGTCTGGAAAGTCCAAAGACATCATGAAATAGTGGAAGATAGAACTTTTAGCAGAGCAGAACATGGCTTGTTATCAGTGAGTTTCTCTAGCTCTTTCTAGCCTCATTCTCTCTGTTTATAAGCCAGAAGAACTCAGTCATAAAGGTCCCACACCTAAAGATCTTCTGGCACCCAAAGGCCTTGTCCCATGACACCACCAAGAGATGAAGTTTTCACCTACCACCTTTACGATACAATCAAGCCCCAACACATGAATTTGGGAGGTACATGCACACCATAGCACCTCTCACACTTTGTAAGTCTTATCTCAAAAGTAAAGAAGAGGCAAAGTAGGACAGAAAAAATATTTGAGAAAGTAAAAGCCATAATTTTCCCAGATTTGGTGAAAAATATTAATTACAGAACCAATAAGTCCAGCAAATCCTGAGAAAAGTAAATATACAGGAAAAAAAATATCAATCATAGATTCATGCCACTAAACTGCTAAACCAAAAATGAAGAGAAAATCTGAAATTAGCATTCAGAAGGGGAAAAAAAAATGTATTACATTCTGAGGAACAATGATCTCAATGACTACTGAACCCTAATCAGAAACAATGAAGGCCCAATGACATTTAAACATTACTTTTCAAGTGCTAAAAAGAAAAAAAAAAAAAAAGGCAATGAAAACAGCAACAAAAAATTGTTAATCCAGAATTTTATACCCAGTGGAACAACCTTTCCAAAACTAAGGAAAAATAGACATTTCAGATAAATAAAAGCTGAACCCAAAAGTATGGCCAACAGACATACTCTAGAAGAAATGCTATAAAACAGTTCTTTAGGTCAAAGAGAAAAGATGTTAGATAAAAACTTTAAAGTAAAAGATACAAGAGAGAGTACCAGAAATGGTAAATACATAGTAAAATTAAGCTCATATCAGAGTTATAAAGGTCTGAGGCAGCTGATCTGAAAGCAGAGTTAACAAAAATCATGGGACCAGCAGGTGGCGTAATGGCTATGTCACCAGACTCCCATGTAGTCAACCACAGTTCAAGTCCCGAACCTGGTGGCTTAAATTCATGCTGGGCACATGTGTGTATGTGCCCAAGATCCAGAGAGGAGAATGGAGGAGAAGGGATTGTGGGTGGCCATCCCCCCTGGGGGGTGATTTCTTGCTTTCTGTCTCTCTTTCTCTCTCTGTCTTTCTGGCAAGTGCATATGCTCTATAGCAAAAACCTCTAAAAAAATTACAAAGAATAAAATGATAGGGAAAAAAGCTAACTTAATAATAATTGGCACCTGCAATAGAGAATACAACTGAAAATAAAGATGCACTTAGATATATAGTAAGTGAGGATATCCCCAAATGAAGAACTCAGATCTATTGATTGACAGAGCATAGAGTGTTACAGAAAAGTCTGAAAAAGAATGCTCACTATTAAGACATATCCTCGTTAAGTTATTAAACTTAAAGGATAGAGAAATAATTTTTTTAGAAAGTGATAGGTGAAAAAGCTCCTGTAACTTGAAGCAGGAGAGGTGAATCAGATTATTATCAAAATTCTCCTTAGCAAAATTCAAGGCCAAAAGAAAAAGAAGATCATCTTTTAAAAGGTGCAAAAAATGTTGTGGTCTAACAAAACCATCTATTTTAGTTCATATTTTCTCCTATTAAGATGTTAAAACAATAAAATTCAAATAAAACTCAAATAAAATTTAATTTAACTACTTATTAAGGATACAGACAGATTAAATCCATCTTTATTAGCTAGTTTTAACCATCCACCTGTTATGTCTATCAGGATTTCTATCTGTAGATATGGAAGAAATGCTATTCACTCTCCATTACAAGTATTTGTTTCTGGAAGGTGAGATTCCATGTGTATTATTTTAATTCTTGTTTTGTATTAGTGTGCAGTGAGCATATGGGTTTTTATTTAATAAGGAGCATGTACTACATATACAATGTAAATAGCATTTTTTTTTTAAAGTTTTTGCCATAAGGTGTCTGCACTCACTGGGGAGAGAGAGCGAGAGAGAGAGAGAGAGAGAGAGAGAGAGAAATGGCCCATCAAGCTAGAGAGAGAGAGAGAGAGGGAGAGAAATGGCCCATCAAGGCTGGCACAGTGGCTAAGATTCTGTGCACTGTAGACTGGGACCACATGGGAGCCCCAGGTTCAATTCCTGATCCAACCTAAAGGCCAGGGATGGCAGTAGGCACTTGTAATCCCAGAAACTCAAGAATAAGGATGATCACTAACTAGAGGGTGCCCTGGGCAACACAGTGAAAACTTGTCTAAAACAGAGCCAGGGATGTTGGTATGCCCCTAAAGTCCTACCTGGGTGTCTGAGGCAGGAGGATTACTATGGTACAACCATCAAAAATAAATAAATAAATAAAGAGAGAAAGTGATTCTAGATGCATATTTGTCAATCTATTAGTTTGAGGCAGTGAAAAAAGTTAGCTGACTCTGTTTTGTAAATCAAAAATGAAACAAACCATACAATAAAGAACCACAAAGAGTAAGTAAACACCAGCACGATGTCAGGATTCAGAGAAGTCACTGATGAAAGGGCTCCACCTCCACCTGGCCCATCCAGTCCAATTCTTAGGATGCTGATGAGAAACAGGACCAGCAGTCACTGCCATGAGGGAGGGACTTTGCCATCTCCAGAGCCCTGATCTATTAAGCACCAGCTCATGCCTTTTCCATTTTTTTTGGAGAGGTTTTTGCTATAGAGCACATGTGCTCGCCAGAAAGACAGAGAGAGACAGAGAGCTAGAAAGCAAGAAATCAACCCCCCCCCCCCAGAAGAGATGGCCATGCCACAATCCCTTCTCCTCCATTCTCCTCTCGGAATCTTGGGCACACATGCACACGTGCCCTGCGTGAGTTTAAGCTGCTGAGTCTGGGACTCAAACCATAGTCGACTACATGGGAGTCTAGCAACATAGCCATTACACTAACTGCTGGTCCCATCCTTTTCCATTTTTCTGATAAAATAGACATTAATTCTATGTTTCTACAGATTTCCTATGGATGAAGCTGTGAAGTGCCACATTGTGCCTGGGGTTACGTGTGCATGCATATGTGTGTGTGCATGTGTATGTGCGTGTGTGTAGTATGTGTGTGTTATGTTTTGAAGGTGCTTTAAATGTGACTGAAAGCTTTCTGACAGAGCTCTGATTACGGAGAGGCAGGGCTAGCAAAATTGGAA
>NW_006159577.1:6259100-6260884 GCF_000334495.1 Tupaia belangeri chinensis | reverse complement strand
CTCTCCCCCCCCTTTGTCCTTCTTTGGTAAAATAAAAAAAAAAAAAAAAAAAAAAAAAAAAGCCCCAACATTTCCATGAGAAGGCCAAACTATACCCAGGTTCTAGAAATACTAACCTACAACCTAGTCGAACAAACTATACCCTCCACAGACTCTAGAAACTAGTGAGCAGCCTGGAAATCAGTTCTCCTACTGATATAAAGAAATGCTAACAAGAAGATATAAACACACACTTTCTTTATACCCCCAAAGCCAACAAGGACAACCAACCACCAGCCTCAGAAACCAAGTTAGACCACAGATCACCACTCGAGGAGAAAGACAAGGGCTGAATAATGTTTATAGCTTAGATTTAAAAGGTTGTAGGAGAATCGTTCCTATTTGGAATTTTTAGTCTAGAAATGCTGTTTTATCCTGGTTGGGCTACCAGCTGGCCATCTTGTGTTCCCACGTGATCTTTATCAGCAAGGGCATTCAGCCTCTGAAACTGGACCAGCGTGGAGAAGTTGGTCAGGTTCAGATCCATGCTGTGCTGTGCACAGGACCAAAGGACTGTAGAGGCTGACTCTGCAGAAATCAAGATCAACCCTCATGCCCTTGAACCCCATCTCTCCCAGATGCCCTTGGATGGACTGAGCGACAACACCCCCTGCACCCTCTAAGTCTTTTAGAGTTTGCCCTTCTGGAGACGTTTCTGCATTCGCCATCCTGTGGGGTGCTCTTCGTTTCCTCCATGGGGGAGTCACTTTTCCTATAATGTTCCTGTTTTTCCTAATTAGGATGATGAGCTGAGAACAAGAGGAAGAGCAGGATAAGAGAGTAAAAAAACAGAGGCTGCTAGGAAGGAGAAAATGAATTTGTAAATGCTACAAATAATATTGATTCTGACAGCTAGTGTAGACTAGGGCTTAACAATCTGTTAACACTGTGCTGAAGGCTTTCCATGTATTACTATATTGATTCTCATGGAAATCATAACAAGCAGATATTATAATAATTCTCCTCTTACAGACGAGAGAACTGAAGCTTGGAGGTAGCTTGCCCACAGTAGGCAGCACTATTAACAGGACTGTAACTAAACCCTGTCAGTCTGACTCTGCCCTTTCCCTTCTCATTGTCCCTCTGTCTGCCCTTCCTCTTTCTCACCCCACAGACAAAAGCTCTTCCTCTTAGGAAAAACTGCTGTCAGTCATTCACACCTTAAAATCAAACACTTGGAGGCAATAAAGAGATGCATGACCACTCTCAAGAGAGAAATCTTTTAATAATTCTCTCAAGTAGTCAAGAAGAATAATTTGCCACAATTCTGCCTACATATCATCTACATTTCCAAGACTAGTGGATGCTGGGGTATTTTACAGCATCCTTAGCTCACTGATGAAGTCCAGTCATTGGTATAAGGTTGCTTGCCAGGAGCAGCCACACCATAGGCAGTCTACATAGTCCCACATGAGCTCTGCTGCTGGCTCTGCATGGGGGCTCTGAGTGGCCCTGCAGAGGTTGTTTCTGTGCTGAGCTTTCTTCCTCATCTGTAAGATGAGGGAAGTAGGGGACAGCCAGTAGCCTGGTAGTTAAAGTGACTGGCTCCACGTAGTTACAGAATAGTTCGAGTCCTGGACCTGGCAGCTTGAGAAACATGCCAAGTGCATAGACGTGCATGTCCAAAATCCCAAGAGAAGGCCAGAAGAGAAGAGGGTGTGGTTTGACCATCCTCCCTAGGGGGTGCTTTCTCACTTTCTCTCTCTGGTGAGTACATATGTCCTATAGCAATATATATATATATA
>NW_006159577.1:6222507-6259069 GCF_000334495.1 Tupaia belangeri chinensis | reverse complement strand
ATTTTTGCTATAAGGGCACATGTGCTCACCAGAAAGACAGAGAGACAGAAAGCAAGAAATCACCCCACGGGGGGAATGGCCACACCATAATCCCTTCTCCTCCATTCTCCCTTCTGGATCTTGGGCATGCACACATACGTGCCCGGCATAAGTTTAAGCCACCAGGTCCAGGACTTGAACCATGGTCGACTAAAAGGGAGTCTAGCAACATAGCCATTATGCCAACTGCTGGTCCCAGCAATTTTTTTTTTTTTAATTAGGGAAGTGGAGAGAATGATTGCCAAGGGGTGTTTAAGCACTTGGTGTTGTATTATCTTTGAGAAAGCAATAGAGACTCTGCCTTTACAAATCTTCACACTAACTGTGGCACTTTTCATCCATCAGACTGGTAAAATGAAGTTCAAAACGCAGTGAGCTAATGAAGGGATAACAAAACAGGTGCTCTTGGCCTCACTGGTAGGTGAGTAAATTGGCTCAATCTCTTTGGATATCTATAAACAACACTATAAAAATAATAATAACAATGGCAATCATCATAAATTGCAATGCATATACCCATTGGCACTGATAAATCAGTCCCAAGAGAATTTATTCAAGATACCTAGAAGATTAACTACAGTGTTATTTATTGTAACTGAAAGAGATGACCTGCATGCCCTTTGGTGAGGGCTGGTGCATTAAACTGTTCTGTAGCCAAACATACAGAATGCTGCAAACAGTCATTAAAAAGAATGAGGTGGATGAATGTGTGCTGCTAGAATAAATCACTAGAGAAACAAGTGGAGACCAGTAAAATATGCTTCCATTTGGTTTGGCTATGTGGTATAAAGGTATGTATATACACATGTGTGTACAGAATTTCTCTGGAAGGATGTTTTAAAAATAACTGTTGAGCTGTTTCCATGGCCTGGTGGTTAAGTCAACCAGACACCACATGTCTAACCTTGTGGTTCTAATGCTAGACTTGGAGGCTTGAGAAACATGCGAGGTGTGTATGTGTACCCCAAATCCCAACAGCATGGGGCCAGAAAGTGGTGTGGTGAAGGCTGCTGGA
This sequence comes from Tupaia belangeri chinensis, assembly GCF_000334495.1. Taxonomy (NCBI): domain Eukaryota; kingdom Metazoa; phylum Chordata; class Mammalia; order Scandentia; family Tupaiidae; genus Tupaia; species Tupaia belangeri. The sequence goes on along the minus strand of NW_006159577.1, from coordinate 6,258,015 downwards.
TCCCACATAGCCAATTGCATGGTTTGAATCCTGGATCCAATGACGTAGAAAACACAGCAGATACATGTGTGTGCATACCCAAAATCCTGAGAGGAGAATGGAGGGGAAGGGATTACATGGTCATTCTCCACGGGGGATGCTTTCTCACTTTGTCTGTCTATCTGTCTATCTCTCTCTCTTCTCTCTCCAAAGAGTACACGTTCCCCATACCACATTTTTAGCAAAATCTAATTGATTACATTTAATCTAATGAAATAAATGATTTAAAAAGAATCCCAACAGGTTGGAGAAATGGAGGAGAAAGGATTATGGCATGGGCATTCCCCATAAGGAGTACTTTCTCCCTCTCCCTATCACTTTTTCTCTTCCTGGCAAGTGCATGTGCTCTTTGGCAAAATTAAACAACAACAACAATGAAAACCAACCAATCAATTATAAAAACTGTTAAAAGTTGACTTGGGGACCCAAGATGAAAGGGAGAGACTTTTATTGTAGAGCTTTTGTACTCTTAGAATTTATAAAATTTCTTTTCATTCTTTTTTTTTCTTTATACATGTAATTACTTTTTCATTAAAAAAAGTAGTTCTAAAGGATTTCTTAGTACATCAGAGGCTTTGACAAAAACATAAAAACAAAGCAGAAAAATTTTATCAAGTATGTTTTATAAAGTATTACATATCCACATGCATATATAGACTATATGTCCAATACATTACGTATGTACACATTATGTCTATATATACATAAAATACACACACATACACACATGCACCAAGTTGGAGATTTTTCAGCCCTGTTGGTAAAAGCAGCAAGCTCATGAAATTCCAGCCAGGAGTTCTCTCCCAGTTTTGAGACTCGGCTTCTCTCTTAGGAGTTCTCTCCCAGTTTTGAGACTCGGCTTCTCTCTTCCATAATTACAGGTCATGCTTGGAGCTTAGCTCCTCAGTGTTGCACAATGAGCTCTCTTGAGGTGAAGATCACACTTTCTTTCCTTCTCATCCAATGCCCAAACTTCTCTCCCACATCCACACAAAATGAACACACTCTGCACCCAACCCTGACGGTGGTCAGAGAAGCTGGGCATAAACAGGCCTCATTGTTAGCCACAAGGCAGGCCAATGGGCCAGCACTTGTTGGCCATGACCTGAAATCTTCGATGTACACATGAAACAATACAACATCTCTGATTCACGTTTGTTGAATGTTCTTAAGCCCTGGGAGAAAAGGAGTCAAAAATAGCTAGGAGTTTGAAACCCTTCAGGAAAAGGCACTCTTTGGCATACTTGTTTTTTCAGCATTCAATGAACAAAAAGGTTCACTGTTTCGACCACCAAGAGAACAGCCAAGTTTTCAGAAATGCAGTCACACTTTTGGCTGACATAAGGAGATTTTCCAACTGGGCTTTCATACACATACGTATGGGTGGTCTCTCCTACCTACCACAGGCTTTCTTGTGCCAACAGTTTTGTTTGTAAATCTAAGTGCAATAACAAAGCTTGTATACTCATTGAAAGCTAGATGTCCAAGTCTTCTTGTGAAAGGGAAAATACAAAGGTACATTAATTTGGCCCATTGCAAAGAAAATCTCCATTCTCTGAGAGATGGAAAAGTCACTTTAAGCAGATCCTTTACATCTTTAAGAAGAAGCGTAGCTGACTTGTAGTTCTTTCTACAGAAACTTGAGATTGATTTATTTCCACTGGGCAGATTAAAATACACAATATTTTCATGTGGATGACTGGACTTCATAAATTTGTCACTGCCTGGCCATGTGCAGTCTTTGATCCTTTCAGCTGGGTCTTGTTTTGAGCAGAGAGCATTTAGCTGCCGGTGTGACACGAGTCTTTGCATCTATCCCTCCTGCTTGTTGAATTTGGCTGTCCTCATCAGAAAGAAAGAGACTGTGCCAGCTCTTGAGTAAGGGCCACACTGCAATAGTGAGTCTTTTCTATTTTAAAATACAGCTGCTTGGAAGCCCCCAATCAAACTGCCCCAGTCTGAAAGGTGAAAGCAAACTGGCTACCACGCCTGTCACCTTCTTAATCATTACGGTGAGGTCTGCTGGCTATTCTAGTTGCACCATTATTCCCTTTCTCTCACTCTGATCTTTAGTGTCCCATTCAAAGAAAACCACATACCTGAAGAGAGAAATACTGTGAAATCTAAATACAGTTCACTAAAGTGTAATGAAAGCAACTGAGCTCTCCAAGGTCCAGGCATGATAGTGGCGCCAGAAATCTAAGAGAATAAGACATCCCTCTGCCTTCCAGATGCTCCTCAGCTACAGGGAAGACAGACAACTCAACAACATAGTGGTCAGTGCATGGTTGGACACCTGTCCTGTGGATTTTAAATGTTTTTCTTTTCTTTTCTTTTCTTTTCTTTTTTCTCTTCTCTTCATGTCGTTTCTCTTTTCTCTCCTCTCCTCTCCTCCCCTCTCCTCCCCTCCTCTCCTCTCCTCCCCTCCCCTCCTCTCCTCTCCTCTTCTCTTTCTTTCTTTTTCTTAACCAAGCTGGTATCTATCATAAATCGAGGGAGCAATGAGTGCAGAGAGGGGCAGGCCAGTCATGGAAAGCTTCCCGAGTACATGACAACTGAGCTGAGTGTTCAAGAATATGTAGGAGTGTGGCCAGAAAACATGACAGGAAGGTATCTTCCAGGCAAAAGGGAGAGAATAAGCAAAGACAGGTGTGAGAGACAACACAGAAAAGTGGAAGGTGTTTGTGTGGATGGAGTGTGAATTGGAAGGTAGGCAGGGCAGGAGATTATAGACATTTTTGTCAGCACAAACTGATCCCTTCATCATCATTCTCTCTCTTTCTCTCTATTTTATTATGTGAGTTGCATGTGCACTCATGTGGTGTTTTAGACAGGATCTCGCTATGTCACGGTCCTTCTGCCTCAGTCTCCCAGGTAGGGAGGACTGCACATGTGCACCACTGTGCCTAGTTTTTCAGAATCTAAGTCTCCATGTAGCCTCAGCCTGCAAGATAGCAACATCAATCAACATGTACTACTGTGGTCAGTTCCCTCTGCATTATCTTTCAACTTTCAAAAACAATAGTAATAATGATATTCAGAGTTTTATTTTAACAAATGGAGAATCTGAGAATCTGAGGATTCACAAAGGTGATTTGGTCAAGGTTCTCTACCTTGTCCTTAGCAGCCAGTACTCAAGTCTCGGTTCATGGGATACTAAAGCCCTTGCCCTTGATCCTATGTAGAGGTTACTAGAAATATGGGATATAATAGAGTTTCTCTGATAACCACAGGATAGTTGAGAAACCAAGTGTCTACTTTCTGGAAGTTGTAAAGGGCATAGGAATTGATCAAGGTGTCAAGGTATAGCCACTGTGACGGCACAAACAGTGGTCCTCAGTAGAGTATAGCAGCCTTCCCTATAAATGAGGTTGTGCCCCACAGAGCCCATGAGAGGCAGTGGTGTCAGGGAGGTGGTGGTGTCCAGAGAGGACACAGAGGACAGCTAAGGTTTCCCCAGAGAGGGATGTGGCTGAAGTAGCAACACAGCAGCTGGATGTAATGGCACCCCTGAGCACCGTCAGGGCAACAACAAACTCACTTGTCCACACAGTGGAGAAGAGAAAGGAAAGAGGACCTGGGCAGAAATGGGAGAGACATGTTGCACTGCATCTAGATTAAAAAAAAAAAAAAAAAAAAAAAACTTGACTTCTTATTTAACTATAAACGAATGTGGGCAATCCAATAATAAAGTCTGTATTTTCAGTAAGAATGTACTAGTTCCCCTACTCAACATTTCTACTGATTACCTACTGTGTGCTGGGCATCTTGCAGGTCCTAGTGAAATAAATATGAATGACACTTCATCTCTGCCTTGCTAGAACTCACATTATTATGGTGGAGATAGAAAATAAATACATGCATATATACTGTTATGTCAGGAAATGGTAAGTTTTATGAAGAAAAATATAGCAGGAAAAGGGTCTGGAGGTAACAAATTGGAAGTGACAAACTCTTTTGAATAGGTTGTCTTGGAAGAACTCTCAGAAGAGGTAATATTTGAACAGAGATCTGAATAAGATGGGGTATGAGTGGGACCAGCAGATGGTATAATGATTACATCACTGGAATCCCATTTAGTCAACCCCAGTTCGAGTCCCAGACCTGGTAGCTTAAAACTCACACCAGGCATGTGTGTATGCATGTCCAAAACCCCAAGAGGAGAATGGAGGAAAAGGGATTGTGGCATGGCCATCCCTGGGAGGTGATTTCTCACTTTCTGTCTCTCTGGCGAGCACACATGCCCTATAGCAAAAACCATTCAGAAAAGAAATAAATAAATAAAGAATAGGTATGAATGATATAAGAATCAAACATCAAGTGCCAAGGTCCTGGGGTAGAATGAGCTTGGTCAGTTCAAATAACAGGGAAAAAAAAAAGAAAGAAAGAAAAAAGAAGAAAAGCCAGTATGGCTGGTATAGAGAACTCCACAAAAATAGAAGTAGAAAACATCTGAGAGTTTGACAGAGATCTGGAGGCTGTAGTAAAATACCTAAATTTTCTTCTGCATTTCATGCTAAGAGGGTAATTTGCATTAAAAAACAGTGACTACTGACATTACAAAGCAAAGGGCAATGTTGCAGGTGTCCACACGCACAAATAGAAAACTAGCATTCAACTTCACTTATGAATACAAATGACAAACAAATCATAAGTCCAACATCAACAAATACAGCCAAATAAGTAATCCCCCTCTGTGATGTTCAGTGGTGCACAATTGCAATGATGGTTTAATATTGGTACAACTGTTACTAAAATTAGCATCAATGAGGCAAATAACAACTCAGAAAAATGTTTGCAACCAGTATTGTATATTGCTAGTCTTAATGAACCACAAACATTTTTTAAATCACTGAGGAGGACCAGCTCCATGGTACAGCAATAACATACTGCTCAGGAGACACTGGCTCCCACATTGCAACCATGGTTCAAATCTTCTGCCCAGTCAGCCTGAAACACTTCAGGCACATGTGTGTGCACCCCAAATCCAGGGGGCTGGAGGAAGAAGATTGCAGCATGACCAGACGTGGCGGAATGTGCACCTCTTTCCCTCTCTCTGTCTTTCTTTCACACTCTCGTTTTGACTCCCAAGTGCACACATATAAAAGGAAAAATTGTTTTAAAAGGTCACTAAGAAAAACACAAGGCCCTAAATTTAAACATTGGTAAGTGATATAGTTAATAGATTACCCAAAAAAGTATCTCAAAAAAAACATCTCAAATGTACACTATAAACATAAAAATTTTCCTTTGGAGACCAGCAGTTGGCCTTATGGCTATGTCTCTGAACTCCCATGCAGTTGACCGCGGTTCAAGTCCCAGACTCGGTGGCTTAAACTCACACTGGGTGCATGTGCATGCATGCCCAAGATCCCAAGAGGAGAATGGAGGAGAAGGGATTGTTACATGGCCATCCTCGTGGGGGGTGATTTCTCACTTTCTGTCTCTCTGTCTCTCTCTGTCTTTCTGGAGAGTGCATGTGCCCTATTGCAACAACCTCTCAAAACCAAAAAAAAAATCGTTTTGTCCTTAAAGAAATGCAATTAACTTATGTATGTGTTTCAGCTATTATTGCTGTGCTAAAAATTACCCCCAAACTTACTGACTTATAAGAACCATCTTATTTTGCTCCTCATTTTGCAGGCCAGACATTTTGGAAGGGTTCATCTGGGCGATTCTCACTTTGGGTCTCACATTGGGTCTGGCAGTCAGTGTGAACTGTGGAAGGAAACACTCTCATGGGAAGTGTCCACCAAAGAGGTTTCAGGGTAGTCATATTTCTGAGATGGCCACTGGCTCATGAAAGAACCAGGTGGGAGCTGTGTGGTCACTCTTAACGGAGTCTGGGAATCAGACAGATGGTAGCAGCACATTTGCTGCATTATACTAATAAGTGAGTCAGAGTCACTCACACACACCCTATAGCAAAAACCTCTCTTAAAAATTTTTAAGAGTAGGCGAGTCACTAAGATTGAACCAGACCCATGGAAAGGGATGATGCTGATCTCACTTCTCCATGGAAGGAGTGTTAGAGAATGAGAAGACATCTCTTAAAACCACCACAAAATGAGATATTTAACTATCACAAAACTGTTCATGATAACATTCAGTGTTGATAGAACTACTATCAGCTCTTTTTTGTTTCTAAAAAATCATGTGGCAGGACGGCTATGGTGTGGTGGTTAAGATGGCTGGATCCCACTTGGCTGTCTGTGTGGTTTGAGTCCTGTACCCAGCAACTTGAGAAACAGGCCGGGCACATGTGCATGGGTGCCAAAAATCCTAAAAGGCAAAATGGAGGAGAAGGGATTGCAGCATGATCACTTTCCATGGGGGGTGCTTTCTCCCTTTCCCTCTCATTGTCTCTCTCTTGAGAGCACACACACCCGCTGACCAAAAAAAAAAAAAAGGCATTGACAATCCATTTCTAGAACTTTAAAAATTCATGTCTTATGAATCAGCAAATCTACAATTAGCTATTGTAATGAGGAAATAAACTAATTTGCAGACAAATATTAGGGGATTCAGAAAGTTTGTAGGAAAATGGAATTAAGATATAATTTATTTTGGTGCAAAAAAATTAATATCCATGGATAATTTTATTCATAATATATATTTTCTGTCAATATTTTGAAGACCCCTCATATCTGTCTGTTAACTATGACTTCATTTATACTTATGATAAAAAAGGCAAAGACTTAAATGTTGAGCAAGAGCAGAAGTTAAGTGAATTATGTTGAGTCGATAGCGTAGACTGTAAAGTAGCATTAGTAAATCTTGTTTTACATAAATATTTAACAGGAAGGTGATCATAAAACCATGTGGGAAATAATGATATTAAGTAAATATATGTATATTTTAAACTTTCTTTTCTATATCAATTATATATGCACAGAAAAAGACTGAAAGAATAAACACCCAAATACTAACAGTGATTATGGACCTGGTGGAGAAAACAGGTAGATGTTTATTTTCATATATATATATACACTTTAATATTTCCCAAGTGTTCTATAATACATACCATTTTGCTTTCATATTTAGAAAAATAAATAAGAACCATTGCCACTGAAGTGAAGAGGAGAATATTTAATCTGGAGTCACTCATAGGTAGTGAGAAATTTATCTACAGGCCTGGCAGCAGGTTATTCAGAAACATTCTACACATTCATTTAAAAATCATCCTCAAGGTAAGATTTCTCTAACCACATTTCAACAGCATTTGAAGCTGTTGTTCTGGATCCTCTGGATATGTCAAATAGGTTTACTGTAGCCATAATTTAATATATTACAAATATATAGAAAAGACAAAAGAGAGCCAAACAATAAACTTTAGCTCAGCGTCTTGGGGCGACTTTTTAAATGGACTCTCAGTAACTCTGCCAAGCTTCATGGAGCTCTAGAAGAATCATAGCACCACTTCCCACGGAGACAAAAAGAAATGGCTGCAGTATCGAGAGATGGCCCTGTGCTTAGGAGAGCTGAATTATCACCTCTGTTATGATAGCCGCAGCCCCTGCTCCATAATCAGGTCTTCAATGTCATGAGCTTTGTCACAGTCTTTATGGGGTCAGGAGGTTGGTGGGCTAAAACCATTTTAACAGGGTATGAATACCACCAAATCTTTGTAGCAGGCAAAGTAACTGCTTTGAAGGATTAAGCTTTCACCCAAGCATGGGGAAAGTGTGCCACCCATGTCCATACTCCTCCCTCTTGGGACAATGACCTTCTTTCAATAATGTTCCAATGGCCTATAAGGGCCTGTGGGTAGAAACCAACCTGACAGCTTACCTGGGGCACAGGACACAAATCATCTCTACCAGGAGGTCTTGCTGAGGTCCCCAACCAGTTCGGAAAACCTTACTTAAGATGTTTCTAAATGGGCTGCTGATTCCACATCCATTTTCTACTGAATCACACAAAGTATACTGGGAAGCCAAGAAAATTAGCTCAGCATCCAACTTCCGTTGTGCACCCCATCTCACTGCCTGCCTCTACCACCCCCTACACTTCATTTCACAGAAGAGCAGGGCCTCTCTCCTACACACGCCCTTAGATTGCTTGAGACATTGTGTATGTCTCCTTTTATTCCCACCTTTCCCCAAAAACACCCCTTTCAAGAGTCTCTAGGATCTAGTACATTATCAATAACATGATGGGTGCTTAAGAAATGTTAAAACAATTAATCCAATAGTTTTTAAAAAAGCAATAGCACTCTTCTAGGTGATTAGATTAGGATAATATGGAGGTGTGCGAGTCCTTTCCTTTTTTTTTTTTTTTTTTTTTCTCTCCTAAATTCTAGACAAATCTATGAGTGCTGTGGGATCTTTGGTGTTGGATACCTTGAACAACCTTCAGGGCCTCTTTAATACTCCAGAAGTGTAGTATTCAGGGTTATCAGCTCTCTGACTACATTATACCTGGATAACCCACACTGGAAATGCCACACAGCAGGAGACTGAAATTCAGAATCCTTATGGCTGGGCGTGGGAGAGCCCTCTGCAAGCAGAAGAGGTTATAATCATAATTCCAGAGAGTCCTAATTTGATGAAAAGTCTGCACAGCGTCCAATGGCCTGGAATGCTCAGCCACTTCAAAAGGACAGTAATTGCCACATGTCTGCAAAGGGGGCAAAGGCCTTCAGGCCACTTGTTTTGCAAGCGCTGCATGGGAGACAGTGGGCCTAAGCTGGGACCATAGAGCCCAGCAGCAGATGTTTTGTTGCTTCCACTGGAAAGCCTTGATTGCCTGATGTCCAGGGCCGGGCAAGAGGCCTCCCTTCCAGATGGTCACTGATGTATCACCAAACCAATCAGCATCATCCATGACTTGGTGGGAGAATGTCCTGTTTATTTTTTTAACTCTACTTACTTATTATTGGTATGGTGGTGAGAGTCTGATTTATATTGGGTTGTTGGAAAAGTCATGATGCATATTTTTTCATAAAAAAAATACGTCATGACTTTGCCAATGACCCAATAATTGCCAGGCTCTTTTCTATCCCATCTCCCTCTGCAGTTCTCCAGTGGTTTCATTTATCATTTTGAAGGCTCTGTTTCTGCAGTTATCACTGAAGTTAAATCACTGGGCAGGACCATGAGCTCCAGATGTGCCATGAGCATCATCTAGCCAGTTAACATCAGACTTAACTTCATAGATCTGAGATTCCCAGTTGCTCCCATAAGAAACTAAATATAAATTTATACTGGTTAGTTAAATTGAACTGGAAAACCTGATCCTGTTATAGTGAGAAATAAAGTAGTATCCCATTCCATTACTTTTTCTGACCTTTGAAAAACAGTGCTTTCTCCTTCACAATCTATGTGTCCTTCTCTTTCATACATACACAAACACACACACAAGCACGTGTGCACACACACAGGCCTCTCTCAGTTTTTGTTCTCTTAAAACAGTTTCTTAATCTCAGCACTATTGACATCTTGGCTGGGATAACCCTTTGGGTCAGGGGTTGTCTGTGTACTGTAGGACATTAAGCAGTCCCCATTTCAAACCACTCTTCCCTTAGACCTAAAAGGAAGATAAAGATCATCAATTCTGATGTTTGGGGGGGGGGGCTAAGAAATACTAGCAGTTGAGTAAGAGAGTTCTCCTTCTACAATTTATTTCCGGGATTAAACAAACCAAGCTTAAGTAGTTGGGAAAAGACCAAGAGTTCATTTGAACAAGAAGTGTTCTTTAGGAGGAGCCAGCAATTGTTCCTTAAGGTTGCAGAGGATTTAAGACATAGATCAGCAGGACACTGTGACCCCTTCACCCCATCTTCCTGTCTCATGGAGAAGCCTTGGTGACAGGGGAAGAAGACATCGGATCCTGTGCTATTCTCCCACTGTCCAGCCTTCTCTGTTAATATCAGCTCCACCCAGACTGCCCCCCTCCCTTTAAGTCAGAGTAGAAATAGAAAGGGGGAGAATTTTAGCAAAACTAAACATTTAGAGGGATTAAAGAATAGCCCCTGGCTGGGAGTGGCTGCTGTATTGTCTCCTGTGGGCTGACTGAGTTCCCCAAACCTCACTTACCATCCTGCACTGGGATCCTGGTTAGTTGTCTCTCTATCCCTGGACTGAGGGCTTCCTGAGAACAATAGCTACATTTTATCCAAATTATTATTCCTTGAGGGCTGGTCCTATAACTTATGGGTAAGGGAGTCAGATCCCATGTGGACAACTATAGTTCAAATCCTGGCCCCAAGGCTTTGTGAATATGCTAAGTACAAGTGCATGTGAGCCCAAAATCTAACAGGAAAGGAGAAATGGAGGAGAAAATATTACAGTGTGATCATGCAACATTGAGAGATGAATTCTCTCTGTCTCTCTCTCTGCCTCTCTCTGGTGAATGCAATTGCCTTCCAATAATTAAAAAAATATTGCTTTTTGAGTTTAGCACAGAGCCTGGCCTACATTTTTATTTTAATAACAGCTGGCATATACCGGATGCTTACTATACCAGGTACTAAACACTAACTCTTCATGTAAAGCATCTCATTTAAATGTTCCCCAAGCCCTAAGAGGTAGGTACCAGTTTATTCTCACTTTACAGAAGTAAAAGGTTACGTTTAGAGGGTTAGATGACATTTTGAAATCTCCAAGCCTATTATAGAGAGAGAGAGCCAAATCTGGAGCCCGGGCTGTTGAGACAAAGCCTTCTAATCCCTAAACATTCTCAGGCACTAGATACATATTTGATGACCAAATGGATGAAAGAAAAAATTAATATGCCCCAGAGTAATCTTGCCAATCAAAGAGTGTTCACTAGACTGTGGTGACTGCCAAGTGACCTTATTCTCTCATCAGAGGGAAATTGGGAAACCTAGATTCTATCTCACCTCTATTTACTATGTTGAACACACCCCGAGGGTAACTGGAAAAATCTTCTGTAGAGTTTGGTATTTATCCTCCTTTAAAAAGGAAGCAACCAGCTCTCCATAGACTTGCCTGCCCTGGGCTTCTGTCCATGACTGTGCTAGACTGCCTTCTGGGTAGGAAATGCTATTGGCTGTGAGCTGGGGACATTGAGGCATAATCTGCAGAGTACAGAACTCTGGTCATGTCAGGTCAGCTTATTTCAGCAAACATTTGTTGATAACTGACCAATCAGCTCCTTAGTGGAAACTGTTCAGGTGATCACCTTTGCCCTCCGGGTTCCCAGAGTAGAGAGGGAAGAACACGGATCCAAGAAAAGTGAATATAAGTCAAGTGTTGGTAAATGTTGTAATCAAAGTTTAAACAATTCAATAAAACCGGGAGGAAGGGAAATAGTTCATTCTGTCCAAAGGGACCAGGAACCTTCAAGAGGAGGCTGGGTCTAAATTTGGCCTGAAGAAAGGGTGGAGAATTGAGAGCAATGAGGAAAGGTGATGCCAGAAAAAGAAGGCTCAGAGAGAAAAATGAAAAAAAAAAAAAAATGAAGGTGATGGTGAAGAGAAAATGCAGAGGAAGTGTTGGGTTCTGGGGGTGAGAGTGCTGGAAGTTAGGCTGGGACTAGCTCAAGAATAGACACAGGTCTCCATTCGGTGAAGTGCTCTGCTCCTTTGTTCAAACAACAGATTATATCTTGTTTAGATATAGAAATAGATTCTGAAGCCAGTATATGGGTACAAGTAGTTGTAGTTTATTTGGGAGGTGATTCTAGAAAGCACGGGAAAGGTAGTAAAGAATAGAGACAGGGAAGGAAAGGATGCCAACACAGGGGAGTGTTCATGAACAGGCTCTCTTTAGGAGTAAGTGGTCCTCAAACCTCCTGGCAAGGATATGCAGAAGCTGCTGGAATTGGCCCACAAGAGTTGTATGCATTTTGCCCCAACTCTGGGTTCAGGGATACCTATTGATACTTGAATTCAACCACAGTGGGAGTATTTACACCACAGAAATTGGCAAATGCTACAAATTAAGCCTTTACCTTTGCCCATCATCTTCCAAGAGCCTGTTTGCCAGCATACCATGTCCTGCTGGAGACCTCTGAGAGAAGATGATGTCCTCCTGTGAGTACAGGGAAGTCGGTAGCTGGGGTATTTATCTACTAGTACCTATCAGTCACTGACTGAGAACAGCTCCTAGTGATGTCACCTACCAGCATTCCAGCCTGCCCTCGAAAAGTACAAGCACACTCCCAGTTGCTAAATGCCCTCAGGTGGGAGATTTAGTTGTTTATAATAGAAAACTACTAGTATGTAGGGGACTAAAGATTGCTAAGGAATTTTGGCTGGGGCCCTGACAGCATATTACAGGTCTAAGCTACCTGATGGCAATACCAAATAAAATATTCCCTGGGAAAATTTTTGAGTAGTGGAGTGGAACCACATACTGTTCCCATCAGCTAGTTCCTTTGCCCTTTCCCTATTCATGTCTGCATGCCTCCTCCTGATGGCAGGCAACCAGTCTCTATGGCTTTAGCAAATTACAAGGTGTTCTTCACTCAGGAGTTCACACACTCCTTTGGTATATTTTTGCTCTGATAGGAAAGACAGAAAAGTCTTTAAAATATTTGAAAATGGCATTTGTGGAATAGATATCTTAGCTAACAAACACCATCTCTCTTTCTTTCTCTCTCTCTCTCTTTCACACACACACACACACACACACACACACTGAGTAATTGAACTTGATTTTGCTCTCCACAAAGTAAAATTTCCAATACATAAGACTTAGTGCCAGGAAGATGACAACTTGTCTTAAATAAGTAAGGACATATCTTCCCAATGGCAGATACTTGACTTGCTGGATTCCCTCGAGAACTAGGTCTTGTTAATAGGTTTGTCCTCTTTGTGCCCAGTTTTGCCACTTGGGAAAGCTCCTGGATTGTGGCTGTGACAATGAGAAGATTTTGGATTCATCTTTTATTTTCATCTTGCGAACTCTGACATGCTTCATTCCCTTACTGCATGGGGACTTCATGAAGGCACAAGAGATACTCTGTCTCCCAAGTGCTGAGAGTTCCTTGGAAGCAAAGGCCTGAAGCAAGATAAGGAAGATCATTCAGCAAATCTCCCATTGCTGGACCTTGGAGTGGCCAGCGTCATAGAACCCTGGGTCAAGGGGACAAGGATGATGAACTAGCTAGGCTAGAAAAGGTAAAATAAGGTTGAGGAAAGAAGAAACGGATGATGGAGGGTACAATGTTTTATTCCTAGCTTGCCTGTCCCAAAGAAATGGACAACTGTGTTCAATAGCCACCCCCCTCTGTTCACTGTAAAATCATTCCTTTCCAGCTTGTATCCCAAATAACTAACAATGACTCCTTTACTCAGCACTCTAAAAACAATCCTTTTGTTTAACCACAATTTGCAAAAACAATTTCTTCATTGTAAATAAATCCCCAGACTCTACAATATGCCCCGATCCAGGAAAACACAGGAACATATCTTATAAGCTCTGTGTATTTCCAAACAAGGGACATTGTTTCACCATAGAAATGCTATTTTTAAAAATCCTAACAGTAAGCCACAGTTAGAGCTTTTCTAATGTGAAAATAAAGACAAGCACCGAGGTGAGATATACAGTGGAAGGTAAAGCTGGGAAGAAAACTCAAGGTTATATGTTCTTCTCTGCAGCCCATCACCCAAGGGTCTTAGAGAGTGACTCGTGGTGCTTGGCCCAAATAGGAAAGGACCTGCCTGAGCCAGGCTGCACTGATTGGATGGAAGCATAACCAGCCTGGAGAGATAGGAGACACAGTTTCAACAGTGACACCTTCCAGGGGGGTCGCTTACTGGAGTCAGAGTCAGAGAAATGCTGGTGCACCAACAACCTTGTAATAAGAACACTGCTACCTTATTACCAGAGAGGGATGCACACAGAGCTGTGTCCCCCTAACTGGCAGTGGGGGATTTGGTTGGATAACTGAACTCTTTCTCTGCTCCCTCTTGTCATCAAAGAGCCTGTTCATCAGCACACTTTTACCCATTAAGAACCTCTGGGAGATGACATTGTCTTGCTGAGATACAGGGCAGTAGAGAGCTGGGGCATTAATCCACCAGCACCCATTAGCTGAGTGCTATTCCTAGGGGTGTCACCTGTTCAGCATTCTAGCCTGCTCTAGAATGGAACAGGCACGTTCCCAGCCACAGAATGTCCTCAGGTGGGCTCTTTAGTTGCTTACAGTAGAAAATTATTAGCACATAAGAGAACAGGAATTGCTCAGGAGTCATTGTCAGTGTCTTTGACAGCATCTGCATGGGTCTGAACTATTCTCGAGCAGCTTTGCTGGTGGCAGTACCAAATAAAATGTTAATTATTTTGGAGAGGAACTTTTCTAAGATGTGAAAACTTTTCTCACTGCCTTATAGAGAACCTTTGGAGCATAAGGGATGACTTTCTTAATTACTCAGTTACTGAGCCCACCCAAAGGAAGTAGGGACAACAGGTGTCCTCTGCTTAGCCCCTGATGTCTGCTCAAACCATACAACCCTTAGCGACTGACCCCAATGCTCCTATGTCTTCTCCTAAAGGGGAGTAGGGGTAGTTGAAAATTATCTGCTGCTTGTCCAAATCACTTGTCAAAGTGACAAGGTGCCTAAGGGAGAAAGAACTCTTCAGCAGCAAAGGGAACAACCCTTCCATAGAGATGTGCTCAATACTCAAGAAAGACTAGCCCAGCAATGCCCCAGAATGTTCTGTTGTCCCTACACTCTGTAGCCTCAGCCCACTGCATCCACCTACAGGTCCTAAGTTGTCAGTCTCCTTCCTATTGCCATCTGCCACTTCGTATTGTCTGATTTTGCTGGCTCCTCCAACCCAGTGTTTTAGTTCTGCTACCCAGTGTGAATGTGAACAACTGCCAAGAAAACAGACATTTCTGATGATTAACTCAGTTTCTTTCATTTTACACGTGGCTCTCAATCACTAAGTCTAGGATTTGTGTAAACTTTTGTTGAGCTAATGAATAAAGTATGCAGACTGTGGATGTTTGCATGGGGTTTAGGGGAGAGTGCTTCTCTCTGTCTATGCACCTTATTTACAAGAGCATTCTAGACTTGTTTGGGACCATACCCCCTCCATTCTCTCCAACCACAGCTTAAGGAGTGGAAATCCTGACCTGGGGCAAGCTACCCATCACCTTTCCTTTCCTGTTCCAGGGCATCTTTTGTGGTGGTAGCGTAGGTTGATCTAGTCTGATCCAATTAGAATGAATCTGGGCATTCTGGGACAAAGACACTCTTCTGCTTGACTTGGGACTTCCTTACACCAGTCGGTATAATGGAACTTCCCATAGGAATCAAGGCCAAGGGATGACCCTGTGACATCATTCAAGCCCTGAACCAAGCTATGACCAAGCTGAATTTCAGCTTTGAAATAAACATAAATTCTCTTTAGGCTGAAGACACATTGAATTGGTTTTTCTATCACTCATATCTTCAAAGAGTCCCAATCAGTGATTTTTTTAACAGGCATTTCCCTTGTTTTCCAGAGGAGTTTTCCATTGTCTTCTGAGACAACAGATATTTTCAATGAGCAACTTTGCTGGTGGCAGATGGGACATCTAGACAGTGACTGAGGTGTGGCCCTATTTGCCTCCTTTCTGGCTTCCCTAGATCTTTGCTTCCATCTCTGCCTCAGCCAGAAACCTGGGGAATAACCCTTAATTTCTCTTTTTCCCTTGCTTCCTGAGTCCAATCAATCATCACATTTGATTAATTCCACCTCCAGACAGCTCCCAACTCCATCTACTACTTTCCCTTCTCTGGTATCATGCTAATCTGAGCTCCCACCATCTTTTGTGATAGCCTCCTAACCAGTCTCCCCACTCCACACTTAGCTCTCTAGTCCTTTCTCCACCTAATATCTGAAGTGGAATAGCAAAATATAAGTCAACCCTTCTTTACTTAAATAACTTAAATTTTCTATGTTTTTGTCAATCACGTTCGATGTCCTAGCCACACCAGCCACCTCTGGAATGAGCCAATTTCTTCTCTTTTTCTAGCTTATATTCATTTCCCAATGCTTCTGTAACAAATTACTGCAAACTTAGTAGTTTGAAACAATGCAAATGTATTACCTTATAGTTCTGTAGATCAGAATTCCTAAGGGTCTCAGCGGGCTAAAGTCAGTGTGTTAGCAGGTCTGTGTTCCTTTATGGAGGCTGTGGGAGATAATTCGTTTCCTTGTTTTTCAAGTGTAAGTCACCTGAATCCTTTGGCTTATGGCCCTATTTATACCTTCAAATATTGCATCTCTCTAACCCTTCTTGCACTGTCAGACCTTTTTCTGCCTGCAGCTAGGGAATTTTAACCACTTTTAAGGACCTCTGTGATTAGATTGGGTCCTGGAGTCCAGGATATCTGAAATTTTGACCTAATGTAGGAGTCTTTTAAGAGTTTCAATCTGGATTTTGGAGAGTCTGTTATTATCTCTTATAGTGATGCTACTATGCCTTGGATTCCAGTCATGATCTCAGGTACCCACTCTGATACTCTGAGACTAAGCCACTCCCTCAGACTAATTACCTTATCTACTTTGCTTTTGTTCACAGAGACCCTGGATTAAGGTCTACTCTTGAATCTCTGCTAGGGAAAAAAATATATTTCTTCTATAGCTCTACTCAGAATCATTAATTATATACATTATCATCTATCTTCCTTGGTAAGCAGTATATAGAAGGAAGAGAATATTTGCTTTTCTTTTGTTCATTGCTAAATCTTTAGGACCTGACCTAGTGCCTGGTTTCTTTCTCCAGACACTCATTTTTTTTTTTTTTTATTTGACCAGAGAAAGACAGAGAGAGAGAGAGAGAGAAAGTGAGAAAGCAAGCTGCCAGGTCTGGGATTCAAACCATGGTTGGCCATGTGGGAGTGTCCAGCTCCTTAACCACCATGCCACTTGTCCTAAGACACTCAATTCTTGTCGGTGAATGAATGGATGTCCAAACTCTTCTGCCTGTATGGATCTCCCAAAATTGCCCAAGGACTACTTTCCTTCTCTGTGTAGAAGCTTCCTAGTACCAATTACTCTGCTGACTGACTGCAAATTCTCTATGGCCATGTCTACATTTTCTGTTTTCAATCCAGTCCTCTTGTCTCTATATTGTGCTCTAGGAGTGTTATCTTTAATGTCATTTCTAGGATTAATACCAATCTCAGAAATAGGCACAACTCCAGGAGACCAGATAGTAGCACAGAAATAAAATGGGATGCTCTGATAGATTGATCCACATTGGAAAGTTCCAGGCTTATGTCTGGAGAGCTATCTGAGCATGCCAAGTATGTGTATACAGAAATGTGTATGCCAGGTATGTGTATAATCTAGGACCGGCTGAGGCTAAGGGTGGATTGCAACATAAAAACCCTGTTGGGGCTGCTGTCTCTATTTCTCTCTGTCCCTCCTGTCCCTGGGAAAAATATATAAATAAACTTAAAAAAAATACTCAAGAGGTGGAATCAGACAAGATGACCAACTAGGCATATCCATGTGGCATCTCTCCAGGAGAAGAGCCCAAAAAAGTTGGGTAAATGTCTGTATTTCTAGCAGAAGAGTGAGGTGACACTAACACAAAATTCATACAGGGCTCTGAAAAATTTTGGGAGCACTGAGTCTCAAGTGGAAGATATAAAATGGAGATCTACTGTCTGAACTCAGAAAAAAAATAAGAACTAAAGGAAGTCTCTTACAACAGGAGAGAGGTGAGTGGGACTCTCCTCTGAAGTTTCCAGGTCCCTGTTTATATCTCAGATGCCGCTGCTTCTCAAAGGCAGGAGATTTTTGAGATGTTCACAGACCTCTGATTCATCTTGGAGTACTATAAGGATCTACCTCCTTAGAGAGAACGCTGAGATCCCTCCTGCCTTCCCAAGCCCCAGACTAAAGGGACCATCTTGGGAGGAAGATAAATCAGGACATTCCCTTATGACTGACTGGCATAAGTTTATTACTCCCTCTTCTCCTTCCCCTTCCTCAGGCTCAAGACTCCAGGGCAGCTCCATGTCCCTTGTTACTGTTTGAAGTACAACCTGAATTGTGCATGTGGGCAGAAGAGCAGGAAGGGATGGATGACAAAGAGGAGGGTACCAGACAACCTCCTTCTGAGGCAGTGAGCAGACAGGGGCATCACCCTAATGACTTTCCTGTCCTAGGAACCACTGGTCCCTTGGGACAGTACGAGTAGCTCTTTTCCTAGCTCCATGGGCAGGTACACACACATGCAGCTCCCCCCTAGCCTCAGAGCTGGTGGACCAAAGTGTGCCCCTTCCTTCAGCCACTGAAGAGAAGCACAACTCCAGTCCCAACTCCGAGCCCAGCAGACAGACACAGAGTCCAATGCTCAGACTACAGCTGCACCAGGAGAGCATATTTCTCCCACTTGAGCTCACAGTCATGCTGATTGGAGTAAAAAAACATCATCCGGACCCAAAGTTATACTGGTAAATTCCTTTAATCCCTGGTCTGGGCCCAAAATTACATTGACTGGTGTGCACAGCCACTGCTTGGATCCATAGTCATATGAGAGGCCACACACCAACAAAACCCCCACCCATCTGCCTTCAATAAACTGCCTACTGAAGAATGCTGGCTTTGGAGATAGGCACTGGAGCAGATAACCTCTTCTATCTCCAGAGACTGTACACAAGTGGCTAACTAAACAGCCGTATATTCCCCCCTTACTTACACTCTCTCAACCTACATCTGTCCCGTGTGCAACTCATTCATGGAAGAGGACATTACTTATTTCTAGTTCATATCTTCACTTGGCTACTTCCTCTAGAGGAAGATCTCTCTTCCTACATAGTGTCTGAGAACACAGACAACCTACAGGGAAGCAGCTGACACCAGATCCAGAGAATTCACCGCCTCTACAGGTAGAACATCAGTACATGAAAATAATCTCAGTTAGAATCCAAAAACACAGATGCCCCTATGGCCCCCACCATTGTCTCAGAAAATACACAAAGACTTCTATACTTACTTCAACCAGAAACAAAGATGATATGACCCAGGCAACTAATATTAAAAGACGAAGACACAGAAGAATAAATAAAGGGCCAAATACAAAAATTAAGTAAAATAGTCCTACTACAAAACCTAATCTATAAATCAAGAAGGAGTAACTACTAAGTCAGATGCTAAAACATTGACCCAGGGACATAAGAAACATGAAGAAACAAGATAATAATAACTCTATCTCTCTCTCAAAGAAATACACTAACTCCTCACTAACAATGGACATAATTAAGGAAATCATGACAATATCAGAAATGGGTTTCAGATTATTGATCATAACAAAAGTCAATGAAATATAAGAGAAGGGAACCAGCAGTTAGCGTATGGCTATGGCGCTGGACTCCCACGTAGTCGACCACGGTTCATGTCCCAGACCTGGTGGCTTAAAACTCATGCCGGGTGCATGTGCGTGCATGCCCAAGATCCTGAGAGGAGAATGGAGGAGAAGGGATTGTGGCATGACCATCCCCCCTGGGGGGCGATTTCTCGCTTTCTATCTCTATGTCTCTCTCTTTCTGTCTGGCGAGCGCACGCGCCCTATAGCAAAAACACCTCTCCAAAAGAAAAAAAAAGAAATATAAAAGAATGCGCATAAACAATTTCAGGAAATGAGAATGAAAATGCATGACATGGAAAAGAGAGTCAATAGAAAGGTAAAAATCTTTAAAAAGAATCAAACAGGAGTGGAAAAGAAGAATACAATGCAGGAAATAAAAATTCTGTAGAGAATAACAACAACAGCTTAGATCTTAAGAAGAAGGAATGTCCGAACTTAAAGACATTACTTTAAAATAGTTCAGATTGTCAAAGAGAAATTGAAAAATAACCTTTAAAATAAAAAGAACACAGGGACCAGAAGTTAGCATAATGGCTATGTTGCTGCACTCCCATGTGGCTGAACATAGTTTGAGTCCCAGACCCAGTGGCTTAAACTCACGCCAGGTGTGTGTGTGTGCGTGCCCAAGATCCCAAGAGGAGAATGGAGGAGAAGGGATTCTGGTGTGGCCATCCCCCCTGGGGGGTGATTTCTCATTTTCTATCTCTCTGTCTCCCTCTGTCTTTCTGATGAGCATACACACCCTATAGCAAAAAACAAACAAACAAACAAACAAACAAAACTCTAAAAAAATAAAATAAAAAGAACACAGGGGAATTATGAGACACTATTAGACAACAAAATATTCACAAAATGAGTATCCTAGAAGATGAAGAGATGAGGAAAGCATAGAGAATTAAATCTATTTTAAAAGTTAAGAATAAAAATTTAGGGACCAGCAGTTGTCGTAATGGCTATGTTGCTGGACTCCCATGTAATCAATGATGGTTTGAGTCCTGGACTCAGTGGCTTAATCTCACGCCCGGCACTTATGGGTGCATGCCCAAGATCCTGAGAGGAGAATCGAAGAGAAGAGATTGTGGCGTGGCCATCCCTCCTGGGGAGTGATTTCTCGCTTTTTGTCTCTCTGTCTCTCTCTGTCCTTTTGGTGAGCACATGAGCCCTATAACAAAATCCTCTCAAAATAAATAAATAACATTTCTTGAAACAAGGGCCAGGAGGTGGTGTGGTGGTTGAGGCACTGGACTCCTACATGTCTGACTATGGTTTGAGTCCTGCACCTGTCAGCTTAAAGGTCATGCCAAGCACATGTGCATGCCCAGAATCCTGAGAGGAGAATGAAGGAGAGGAGATTTTAGTATGGCTGTTGACCGCTGGTGGGGAGAGGGTGGTGATTTCTCACTTTCACTCTTTGTATCTCTCTCAGGTGAGCACTCATGCCCTAAAAAAAACCTTTAAAAAATCTTGGAACAAATGTGAATGAAAACACAAGACTTCAGAACCTTTGGGTTACAACAAAAGTGGTATTAAGGAATATTTGTAGTGTTAGTGCTCTTAAGGAAAAAAATAGAAAAATGGAAAATAAACAATTCAATAATGCATTTCAAGGAGATGGAAAGCAAGAATAAGCTAAACTTAAATGTGATAGAAGAAAATAAATAATAAATATCAGAGCAGAAATAAAGGAAATAAAAAAAAAAGAGTTATACCAAAAAAAAAAAAAAAAATGAAAAAAAAAGTTGGTTCTTTGAGAAGATAAACAAAATTGGCAAACTATTAGCTGGAGAAGGCTGGTTAGAAAAGCAGAAAGAATACAGATAAATAAAATAAGAAATAAATTTAAAAGGATACATTACAACAGATATCACAGAAATACAGATTATTGGAGATTGCAATGAGCAATTGGATACTAATAAGCTGGAACACCTAAAAGATGTCATCTTTACCTAAAGTAATTTACAAATTCAGTGCAGCTCCTATCAAAATTCAGCAACATTCTTCACATAAACAGAAAAAGACATAAAATTTGTTTGGAACCATTAAAGATTCTATTTTATTCAAGCAATAAAATGCAAAAAGAGTAAAGTTGAAAGAGTCCCACTACCTGACTTAAAAATGTATTACAAAGTTATAATAATTAAAACAGAATGATAATGATACTAAAATGGACAATAGACCAATTAATGGAAAAAAATTCAGTGGAGAAAAAAAGTCTTTCAACAAATGGTGCCAGAAAAACTGTATATCCAACTGCAGAAAAATAAAACTAGATGTCTGTCTCTTACCATTTATAAAAATTAACTTTAGTGGATTAAACTATAAAACAAAGTACAAAATCATAAAATTACTGGAGGCAAACAGAAGGGACACTTCAAGATATCAGTGTAAGAACAGATTTCTTGAATAAAACCCCTAAAACAAGAGCAATAATACCAAAAATAAGTAAGTGGGAGTATGTAAAGATTAAAAGCTTCTGAAAAGCAAAGGAAACAATAAATAGAATAAAGAGAAAATCTACAGAATGGGAGAAAATATTTGCAAACTATAATACTTCAGATAAGGGATTGACAACCAGAATACATACAGCTCACCTCCCTTCCACCCCCTAAAAAAGCTAATAATCCAATCAAAATGAATGATTGATCTGAACAGATAGCTCTCAAAGGAAGACATTAAATGGCTACAAAAGCATATAAAAAATG
Organism: Tupaia belangeri chinensis; assembly: GCF_000334495.1. NCBI lineage: Eukaryota > Metazoa > Chordata > Mammalia > Scandentia > Tupaiidae > Tupaia > Tupaia belangeri. The sequence goes on along the minus strand of NW_006159577.1, from coordinate 6,235,990 downwards.
TTCAACGTCTATTATAAAAGAAATTCAAGTCAAAATCACAATGAGCTATCATTTAACCCCAGTCAGAATGGCTATTATCCAAAAAAAAAAAAAAAAGGCATAAAAAAAGCATTAAGTGCTAGAAAGGTTGTAGAGAAAAGGAAACTTGCTTGGAAGCTACTCAAAAATCAAAAATATAATTTCCATATGATTTAGTAACCCCAGTATTGGATATATATCTATAAGACAGGGTATCATTCAGAGAGACATTTGCACATCTGTGTTTACTGAAGTACTATTTACAATAATTAAGTCATAGAATTAATCTATGTGCCTAGCAGCCAATGAATGGATTGGGAAAATGTGGCACATATCCATAAGTGAATACTATTTGGTCATAAAGAACAAAAAATTCCTGTTATTTAACACAAAATAGACAAACCTTGAAGATATTTTAAGTAAAATAAGTCAGGCTATGAAAGACACATACTATATGTTCCCACTTAATGCATATCAAATGTCTGCACCCTATGGCAGAAATGGAAAGCTTCAAAGCATAGAAATAGAGGGAATAATGGTATATACAAAAGCTGCATGGGAGCGAGTGGGTAGGAGGTTTGGGAGAAAAGTTTTTATAGACTTAATAATGCATGCAAATAAGGGGAAAGATATTGAGTAGGTAGTGTACCACAGCAGAGTTAAAAACACAGACAATTCAATACATCTACAAAAAGAAAAAACTAGTAGAACTATTATCAAGCTTGTACGACATAATATATTCTTGAATGTTGAAGATAAATGTGTGTATATCCTTGATTTGATTAGTATACACTGTATGTATACATTGAAAAACCACATTGTACCTACCCCTCAAATGTATACATCAAATATGTGTAGGTCAGAAATTACAATTATAAAAAGATAGGCACACCTTCAGAGAGAATGTAGGATTTATTCAAATAATATTTATGGAACACCTAATCTGCACCAGGTTTTTATGTTAAGAATTGCTCAAACGTGAGCAACCACAAAAATAGCCTTAAATAATCTCACAAAATGGCAAAACAACAAAAACCAAACAAACAAACAAAAAAACTAACTACCCTAGAATAATAAGTGCCCCAGTTCTTCTGCTAAAGCTATGGGGGTGGGAAGCAGGCAAAGAAAAAGACATCTCTAGTTATCTTGGTCACCAGACCATCCTACTAGAGGGAAAGCTCACTAATAGGCTGCTTTCACCTTGGCTTAGATGGAAGGGAGACTGTAAGATCCCATGGAAAAGGTTGGGGTGGAAGCAAGAAGTGTTAACAAGATTTTAGTTCTCAGTTACATGCAACTGATGTCAAATTTCAGCAAGACAGGCTTGGGCGCAGATGTTGAAAAGACGTTAGAAATTTTAAGGGTTGTACTCCACACAAGCACTCAACTCTCAGATGAGAATATGCCTGTCTAACTTCATGGAAGGTCTGTGGAGTGGAAGGCAGGTGTCATCAGCATAATTTCCAGATCAGGGACAGAGCTGCTCAAGTAGGAGAGAGGACATAGTCCTCCTGACGCCCTGCTGCTCAGAGTCTGTTCTTCAGATGCCAAAGCACTCAGTTGAGAAAATTGCAAAACAGTAGTAAAAGGATTTTTAAATTGGAAAAAATGCAGCTAACTAATAATGATAAGCACTAGCCAGGTTGTGCAGTTCCACAATTTTCCAGCTGAAATAGAGAGATCTTGGGGCAGCCAGGGAAGCAGCAGGTAGGTGACACAGTTCATTTAAGCAATGCCGTTGATATTGCTCCCTCATGGGACTCTTTCAGAGGTCTAATGGGAAGACATTTGTGGATCTCAAGATGTTTCTCCAACTTACTTACAAGCTGATGTTGGTCCTTTACTCAGGACCTTGGCTATGGCTGATGTAGAGTTTTACTAATGCAAAGTGATTTGCCAAACCATTTTGGCTGTGTTTTGCTGGAAGCCAGAGAGAAGACAAAGTACTCTATAAAAAAATAACAAGCAAAGCAGAATGCCCTGCCTGCCTCCTCGCGATGACACCAGCTATTTTCCCATGAAAACACAGAGAACAAGAAATAATTAAGGGGAGGAGAGAGTCAGAGAAATCCATCTGTAAAAACAGGAGAGTTTTCAATGACTTTTAAGTAGCAAAAGAACAATTATTTTATTATTCTGAGGGGATTCAAAATTCCAGAAAATTGAGAGAACATTAAAGTGAATTAATGCTGCTGTTGTTTTTGTTTTTTTTTTTAACCAGCATCTTGAAATGTTATGTGACTCTCAGAATAAGTTTTAAGAACTGCCACTCTGTTCTCTGATGTGAAGAGGGCTCCACGGGGCTTCTATCGTAATCCGGGTAAGTAAAGAGTGGATTAAGGCAGTAATTTTCAGTAGCTAAAAAAGCACTACAAAGGCACAAGTGCTACCAATTATATCTCAACACAAACCAGTACCTCCTTAAGCCCTGACGCAGAGAAGGCAAACAATTTCATTGTCAACCAGGGTGTTCTCTGCAGAAAGCCTCGGAACATGCTGGGTGCATTAAAGAGGAGATATCTCGCATGTGCAATTACTCAACACATCTTTAAAACTGTAAACACTTGTTCACATGTGGAGAAGTTTAGAGCTGTGCGGGCTTGGAAAACCCACCTGGCAGGCGGGTTCCCTCTGTTTCTCTCCAGTTGAGTAACAATCCTCGGCGCCCGCTGCTCCTCTGAGAGCCAAACACAAGTCAGTGGAGAAATCATTAAGGAGTGGGGAGCAGGAGTTCACAGGCATGCTATTTTTATCTACAACACTCCCTTTTCTCCTCTCTGGATTGATCTCCATAAACCTCGCCCCCGTCTTTCCCCCACCCCACCTAGTGCATCTGGAGTGTACCCATACAGAAATGCCATCTGGCTTTCCACTAGCTGTTCTCTGCAGCTTTGATTGGTGAGCAGCACTGAGGATGCCGACATTTCCAAATAAACCCGGTGGAGGAAGATTGCCCAGGGTTGGTTTGTGAAACAGCAGACTGTGTGGCCTCAAAGAGACTACCCGCCATGCGTGGAAAAATAATCTCTCCCAATGTGCTCAACAAAAGAATGTGGAGAACCCAAGGACCCCAGCCTATAAATGTGGGAATAAAAATGGAAAGAAAGCAAGATTTGTTCTCCCCCATCAGCCCAGGTCTGGCTCACTGAGAACCACACTCATATATGTATGAATCACACGTCAAACATGGAAAAGACCCATTAGATCATCCTGCTCAGCCGGCTGCCAACGAAGGGCATGGCTGTTTCTCCTTTCCCAGGGCTGGTGGTACACCTCTCCAGCAAGGAACTGATTGTTTTGCTTTTCTGAGATTTAATTTGCCATTGTGAGGTTGCTGAGGAGGGAGCAAAGCCAATTCTCTGGCCTCTCAGATCCACACACATTCTGGGCCTTGGAAAGATGTTCAAAGGACAAGTGCTCTAAATTCAGAAAGAAATACACCCAGCTGTGGAGAAATGGCAATAAATCCATGAGAAATTAAGATTTCACTTGGAGTGGAAATTGTACCATCACCAAATTCTGCCAAATTTTGAATTTGGAGATTGGTAAAGAGGTTTCCAAAATGAAATGATGTCTAAAAGTTGTTTGCTTTAAAGGACGTAATACATAGTAAAAATGAAATAATCATCCTACCCGAATAAGAGTTATTTCTGTCCCAGCAGACCATTTCCAGGCTCCAGTAATTTCACCGTTAATGGGCAGAGGAAAAGTAATCAGCTAGGTAATGGGCACCCCAGCACTGAAGTCATTTAATTAGCACCAGTAAATGAGAGAGCTGCCCAGGTGCTTGGGCATAATTAGCTATGCCCAAAACATCTCCCACGTTGGCCAGCAATTAGAGCCAAAGATGGGGAGCTCAGCGCCCTCAGAGAAGAATCCACCCTAGCAGAGGACATGACCAGGCCCAAGGTCTAGCTCTTCACAGGCTGAGCAATGCCTGAGCCCCTCAGCCTTCAGGAAAGTAATACACCTGAAGAGGGAGCAATTCACTGAGGGGTAGAACCACCTACTACACTATCGTGAGATAATTACGAAATTACTTTCTGAGTAATAACAGAAGTACCTGGATTCTGAAGCCATATCACCTAGGTTTGAATTCTAGCTACAGGTTTTGAGCAAGTTCCTGAGGTCATTTTTTTTCTTCTCACCTGCAAAATGGAGACAATATAATCGACCTGAAGTTTAAATGAGTTAAAAGTGCTTAGAGGAGAAATTGGCACATGGTGACCTTTTCAGAAGTATTGACTATTTCTACTATATTGATTTTAATTATTTTTGTATCATTATATATTTATCTACCTTTGTTTTTACAACATCGATCAATTATGGTTGCTCATGGTCACCCAGCCATAAGTGGTAGAATCAGCAGAGTAGGAAGAGGAGTAGTAGCAGTAAAATAATGATAGTGAAAATAATAATGGCTTCTCTCTTAGTACTTACCATATGCCAGATTTTCATCTAGATGTCTACATCCAAGCTATGGCCCAACAACCAAATCCAGCCTGCTACCTGTTTTTGTAAATAAAACTGCATTGGAATATGATCATGCCCATTCATTTATGACTGCATTTTGCTGCAATAGTAGAATTGAGTAGTTGTGACAAAAACCAGATTATACAGCATAAAATATTCACTGACAGGACCAGCAAACGGTGTAGTGGTTATGTCACTGGACTTCTACATAGTTGACTGTGGTTCGAGTCCCGAACCTAGCAGCTTAAAACTCGCACCAGTAGTGTGTATGTACATGCCCAAAATCCTGAGAGGAGAATGAAGGAGAAGGGATTGCAGCATGGTCATCTCCCCCTGGGAGGCGATTTCTTGCTTTTCTCTCTCTGCCTCTCTCTGTCATTCTGGTGCCCTATAGCAAAAATCTCTCTAAAAATTGTATATAATTATAATTTCCTGTCTGGCCCTTTACAGAAATTTTTTTACCAACCCATGCTTTCATAGTTAGCCTCAGTAAATTCTCTGGATAGTCTGTGATCCTTTTGCTTTCTGTTTTCAGATAAGACCAGGAATCAAGAAATATCAGGGATATGACTAAGTTTCTCCACTGCCAGCAAGACCCCACTTGGCTCTAAAACTTGCTTCTCCTGTCCACACTCTGCTGGCTCCAAGAAGCCCAGTATGTGCTCTCAGTGTCATGCCTACCCTTGTTCACCGCAGTGGAGTTGAGCCAGATTCAGGAGGTGAGGACCACTGTGAAAGGCTCTGCTCTCCTTCGACCCCCTGTCAAGTCAAGTCATTCTAGGTTCTGACACTCGAGCAGAACCTCTTCCCCTCATACACACAGTAGTTTATTTGTGGTCCCTGCTGTGGCTGCTTTGTGTTGAGGCATGGTGATGACACAGGAAGGTACACTGAGTGTCTCTCCCTTGACTTGACTGGGGACAGTTTCAGAGCCATGACAAGCAATCAGTATTGAGCTATGCAGAGACTGTTCATAATATTTGTTTACAAAGGATGTGGTAATTTCTGAGAAATCTGTCAAATTTCAAATGTATCAGAAAGCAGAAGTTATGACGACCACATGTGGTGAGTATTAAAAACTCTTCTCCTTGTTGGAGAAGTGCCTCAGAGTTTCAAGCTTTTGAAGATAAAAGGATCTCCACTCACCTTAGATGCTTGCTCATTTAAGGGACACACAGTAATCAAAGTTAAAAGGGTAGGAGGAAGGGCACAAAACCCTGGGCCTAAGAACACGAACACAGTCGTTTGTTAGCTGTGTGGATTTGAGCAGGCCTTTCTCTGCAATGATAAATGAAGTTCCCATGCCCTAATATTATGACCTAGTAGCTGCAAGAAAGACCAGTTTAGGCAACATGAAAATTTAATGAGTGTATACCCTTCAAGGTTATATCATCCAGGTACGTATTCTTGATCTGCTGTGTGATCCTGTTCAAGTTATTGGGTCACTGGGAAAGTTGCAAAGCATTTTTGCGTAGAAAAATACATCATGACAGGACCAGCAGTTGGCATAATGGCTATGTCACTGGACCCCCATGTAGTCAACCGCGGTTCAAGTCCTGGACCCAGTGGCTTAAACTCACTCCAGGCGTGTGTGCATGCATGCCCAAAATCCTGAGAGGAGAATGGAGGAGAAGGGATTGTGGTGTGGTCGTCCCCCCTGGGAGGTGATTTCTTGCTTTCTGTCTCTCTGTCTCTCTCTCTCTCTGTCTGGTGAGCACACGCGCCCTATACCAAAAAACCTCTCAAAAAAAAAAAAAAGAAAGAAAGAAAGAAAGAAAGAAAGAAAAATAAGAAAGAAAGAAAGAAAAATACATCATGACTTTCCCAATGACTTAATAGTGAGCTACTCTGAACCTCTTTCTCCTCACTTGTAAAATGGCAAAGAATCGCAGGACCCACCTCTGCTTTTTAACCTTTCTTCGGGTATTTAAAGAGACAAGCCATGTAAATCATTTAATCCAGTTTCTGGTGGAGATGAATGCCACACACACATCATCCATGCCCATACATCATTATACAAATAAAGACAAATGACATTGTCTCAATTGAGATCGTTCCTGAGAAATCAGTTTATAAGAATGTCAACCTGTGTAGTTGAAATCAAGGTTACTGAAAGACCTGGATCCAAAGGCCAGGTGTCATAGCAGGTGCTTGTACTCCCAGTGACTCCGGGAGGCTGAGGCAGGAGGATTTCAAGTTTGGAGCTGGCCTGGGGAATATAGCAAGACTCTCTCTAAGAAACAAACAAAAAACCCTGATCTCAATGCATAATTGTTCTATCCCTTTCTGATCCTAACCTATATAACCAGAGTTGTGAAAGTCTCTTTCCTGAAAATTCTGGGGCTTCTTGGTAAACAGATGGAAGGTGCGTATGTTTTTCCTTCTCTCCTCTGACTTCATTTTTATTTTTAAGCTCCGTGGCCTGTCAATTGGTGTTGATAAGCTTTAGCCAGTCCCAGGTTGAGCAGTTTTCCTTGAAGTACTCAAAGCCAGCAGTCTTTGAGGACTTCAAAGACACCAAGTGTAGGCACCAAATTTAGGTTCATGTGTGCTCTCCTCACTGTTTAGAACAATGCCCCGCTCCGGTCTATCCCACTTCATTCCTTCCTCCTCCAACTGAGGCTGGTTGAGCACCTTCGATGTTCTACAGTCTGTTCTAGTGAACAGAGCAAGTGACAATCTATTGTAGGGGTAATAATGGTACATGCTAAAACAAAATAGAAGAAAAAAAATCTGCTCCCCCATAAACCGAAGTTGATATTATGCTACACATCAAGAAGCCATGTAAAGAAAATCAAACACAGAGACTAAAAATACTGATGAGAGCACCTCTTTATTTAAGGTATTGAGGAAGACCTTGCTGATCAACAGAGATTAGCCAAAACCAAAAGGAAGTGAGCCCAGCAAATATTGGGTCATCAGAAAAGTCATGACACATTTTTACATAGAAAAACATATCAGAAGACCCAATATTTGGGGGAAGAGAATTCTAGGCAATGATATGAACAATGGTCCTGAGGTGACAGTATGCTCAAACTTTGGAGGAACATTTAAAGGGGCAAGTATGGGGGCAAAGGGAGGAGAGTAGCAGGCAATGAGGCAAACACCTATAGGCAACCATGCTTGGTTGGACCTTTAAAGCAATGATAAGGACTTGGGCATTGTGATTTGAGGGAAAGGAGAAGCCTCAGGTGGGTGGGGAGAAGCGTGGAAGGAGACTCTTAACAGCTAAGCACAAAGATTCTAAACTCCAACAGGAATTCAGAATGTAGTTCTACTTCTTGCTGTTCAAATACGTATTGATGAGCTCATTTTACCCCCCTGTGTTATGCACCACCCCATCCACAGTGGTGGTATGCTTTCCCATTGCAGGTAAAACCTTCTTCCACCATTTCAATAACTCACGAGCTTGCCCAGTTTGATTTTTTTCCCATTTCTACCAACAAACTGTTTTTTTCAAGGTGAAGTACTATTTCCAGTGTAATATTTATGTATTTCCAAGCCAATTAATACTCATAAAACTTTGCAACCATTTTTATTAGATTCCTACCTTTTCTATCAGTGTCTCACTGATGAGGCTTTTTTTTTTTTTTTGAGAGGTTTTTGCTATAGGGCGCGTGCGCTCACCAGACAGACAGCGAGAGACAGAGAGACAGAAAGCAGGAAATCACCCCCCAGGGGGGATGGCCACGCCGCAATCCCTTCTCCTCCATTCTCCTCTCGGGATCTTGGGCACGCACGCACACGCGCCCGGCGTGAGTTTAAGCCACCGGGTCCGGGACTCGAACCGCGGTCGACTACGTGGGAGTCCAGCGACATAGCCATTACGCTAACTGCTGGTCCCTGATGAGGCTTTTTTTAAAAAAGTTTATTTCTTGAGCGAGAGAGAGAGAGAGCACCCAGACAGGGATTTATGCCACAATTCACCCCCAGCCTTTGCCAGCCCAGGTCACAGACATCCACACTTGTACCTGGTGTGTACAGGGAGACCTCAGAACTCAAGTCCAGAACTTTCCCAAGTGGGTCCACATCACAGAACACAATATGACTGGCTGGCTGGTCCTCAGTGATGAGACTTTTATGTGTTGTACTTCTAACTGCATTTTTCCTCAAATCCTGTATGTTTTTGTTTTGTTTTGTTTTTCCATTGTGTGATGTGGCATAACACACTGATTTTAAGGAACACATGTCAATTACAACAGAACTGACTACATTGCCTACCTCATGGGAGGATTGAAAGAACTGGAAGAGTTAGTAATGACAAAGCAGTAACATATCTGGCTAGCAATAAGTGCAATAAGTACTTGCTATTTTTGTTACTATTATTTAAAAGGGCCACTCCATGGACTAGCAGGTGCATGGTATGGAGGTTAAGATGTTGGATCCCACGTGGTTGGCTAGGTGGTTCAAGTCCCAGACTCTGTGGCTTGAAAATTACACCAGGCATGAGTGCATGTGTGCCCAAAATCCCAAGAGGAGACTGGAAGAGAGGGGATTGGTGTGGCTATCCTCTCCAAAGGGTGATTTCTCACTTTCCCTCTCTGCCTCCCTCTCTCTCTGGGAAGCACACTTCCCTGTTTGCTATGAAATATGTCTAAAACCATTCAAGGGGAGGCCATATTGACATTATTTCCTCTGCTCTTTTTTCTCTTTTCCATAGTTAAAGAAAATTGCCCTGCCTTGGGCTCCCACAATCTTGGATTTCCTTCCTTCCAGCTGCCATCAGTGTTTCTGTACTGCGTTCTTTTCTGGGCTACCAGTTCCATGAGGAAGCTTTCCCTTTACCCCCAGAGCACATAGTAAGTGCTCAATAAATACTTCCTAAATAAATAAATGAGTGCATGAATGTAGAGGCAATAACTCTCTTTACCGAGCAGCTTCAACTCTCCAAACCCCCACCCCACCAAGAATGGCTATATTCAGCCAATGGACTGGACTACCAACCAGAAAAGGGATCAGAGGCAGGGAAGGGGACACTTAGCAAGAATGCTACTGGTATTTTGGTGGGAATCTTTGTTTGAAGACCCTTGGTATCCTAGACCCCAAACAGTAATGTCTGACTCACTCTAGTTCCTGTGGAAAACAAACATCCTTGGTCAAGAAACACAATTTCAGCATCTTACTCTGGTGTTCACCACCATTTCTGTTGACAATGATCTGCAGTCTGAAAAGACATACAATCACCACTAACAAAGCACAAGGGTTTATGTATTACACAAATCCTGTGGTATTTACTAATAAATGTACTTAGAAAGGTACATTTGCTGAAAACAAAAGGTAAAATTGCTCACAACATTTTACAATTTCATTTGCATGAGACTGTCTTGAATGTTAGCATCCCAAGAACCCTCAATCCTTCAATCAATCCCAGGCAGACCAAGATGGTTGGTCAGCTTAATCGTCAACAGTACCCCTGAAGCATGCATTCTCTTTTCCAGAAGCTGACCTACAGCCCAGAGGCTCTACCAGACCCTTTCTATTAGAGATTATAGAATCAGCTCTTTGACAGACATAACTTTTTCATGTCCATCCAGCAAGGTCTTTCTATAATAGCCATTTCCCACTGGCAATAACAACCTCCAAAATAAAATTAAAGGTCAATATTTATTGAAATATCCTTCAGTCTCCTTAAAGAATTCATACTCTCTTCCTTGGGCAGTGGCTAGCTCCTGGCTGTTTCCAGGGGTGAATAGAGAAGGGAAGAGGGCAGAAACTGCAATGAGATAATGAGGGATCCTGTGATCTTCACCCCATGACTTACTGGATCAACTATGAAGCAATATGTGAATATGGCTATATGAATCTGGACAAATATGACAGAAGCAAATGGCTAACATTCCAGGGGCTTTTATTTCTAATAAATACAGCTGGTAGCTAAATTGCATATTGAGATATTTAAGATAGCTGGGGAAATTTAGCAATTAAAGCCATTTTCATTTTAATTAAAAAAAAAAAGTAGGGATAAGAGGATATAGGCCCATTCCCAAGCTCTAGGCATGTCTACCTATCAAGTTACCTTTAAGTTGGCCATTAAAACACAGAGGGGAGTGCCTGGATGCGGCCACATGAAAAGCACCTCCGAGCCTATCTCACAGTTGGCTGAGCTTGCAGAACAAGAAGGCCCTTTCATGCAGGAGTGTAGGGCCCAGGGTATGCAGTGAGGTTGGGGCACCTCTGTGTTCCAAAGCAGGGCTTCATATCGCAGCCACTCAGGTGGAAAGGGGGAGCTGGCCTGTTGCTCTTCTGCTCCTGCCTAAGGTCACAGATGAATAGAGCTCGATTGAGGAGTGGAGCTAGTATCACAAGCAGCTCAATGGTGTGGGGAGGAGGGTGTCTTGTTCAGAGATAAGGTTGGAGTCGGGGAGGCTGTGGGGTTCCTGGGGCAGTCAGTTGATAGGGACAGAGACAACACAGCATTGTTGAAAATGTCCAGCTCCCTCCTAGACACGATGAGGCTAGGACAACACAGTTCATGAGGGTGCTGATGGGAGCGATGTCCCAAAATGCTTCCAGAAGGCTTACCTTCCAAGAATAAATGGTTGGCTTTAAATTACATACACGTGCTTGTTTCATGACCTCAAATAATTTTCCATTCTACTCAACCTAAAATAAACTCAAGCCATCATTTGTCGAATTTCTGTGCCAGGCAGAGACAAGGGCAATAAGTACAATGGTTAAGTACATAGACTCATCGCCTGTGCATGGTAAGTTCTCAATTATCAGTAGCTATTCTTCTTGTTATGGACAAACTGTGACAGGAGCATCAGTTTGTTACAAATGCATATCCAAAATGAACAACATGAACACAGTACATCTTTCCATTTATTTACGTTTTATTCAATTTCTTTCAATAGTGTGTTGTAGTTTTCAGTATACAGACCTTTTACTTCTTGATTAAACTTATGTTTAATTATTTTTATGCTATTATAAATGGGATTGCTTACCTGATTTCTTTTTTTTTCTTTTTTTTTTTTTTGAGAGGTTTTCGCTATAGGGCGCGTACGCTCGCCAGACAGACAGAGAGAGACATAGAGACAGAAAGTGAGAAATCACCCCCAAGGGGGGATGGCCATGCCGCAATCCCTTCTCCTCCATTCTCCTCTCGGGATCCTGGGCACGCACGCACATGTGCCCGGTGTGAGTTTTAAGCCACCAGGTCCGGGACGCAAACCGCGGTCAACTATGTGGGAGTCCAGCGACATAGCCATTACGCTAACTGCTGGTTCCCCTGATTTCTTTTTAAAATAGTTCATTGTTTGTGTATAGAGAATGACTAATTCCTCTATGTTGATTTTCTAGGCTACTGAATTTGTTTATTGGTCTGACAGCTTTTTGATGGGGTCTTTAGGGTTTTCTCAGTATAAGATTATGTCATCTGCAAATAGAAATAATTCTTCTTTCTTTCCAACGTGGGTGCCTTTTATTTCTCTCACTTGCCCAGTTGCTCTGGCTGGGGCATGCAAATCTGTACTGAATAGAAATGATGGTAGTGGACATCCTTAGCTTTTCACTTCTGAGTATGATGCTAACTGTGAATTTGTCAGATGTGCCTGTATTATATGAGGTACATTTCTTTTCTACCTAAATTATTTAGAGCTTTTATCACAAAATTATGTTTAATTTTGTCCAGTGATTTTTCTGTACCTATTATCATAATCATGTTTTTTTATCCTTCATTGTGTTAATATAGACTATATGTTTATAATCAATAAATCAACATTGATTGACTTGTATATGTTGAAACATTTTTACATCCCAGGGATAAATTATATTTTATCAACACATGTGATTCTTTTTTTTTTTTTTGAGAGGTTTTTGCTATAGGGCATGTGCACTCGCCAGACAGACAGAGAGAGACATAGAGATAGAAAGCGAGAAATCACCCCCCAGGGTGGATGGTCAACGCCGCAATCCCTTCTCCTCCATTCTCCTCTCGGGATCTTGGGCACGCACGCACACGCTCTCAGCGTGAGTTTTAAGCCACCGGGTCCAGGACGTGAACCACTGTCAACTACGTGGGAGTCCAGCGACATAGCCATTACGCTAACTGCTGGTTCCCAATGCATGTGATTCTTTTAACATACCATTAAATTTGGTTCGCTAACACTTTGTTGAAGATTTTTGCATCTATGTTCTTCAGAGATATTGGCCTATAATTTTCTCTTCTTATAGTATCCTTATCTGGCTTTGGTATCAGAATAATGCCGACTTTGTAAAATAGGTTTGGAAATGTTAAATTTTTGGAAGAGTTTGAAAAGGACTGATACTAATTCTCTCTTGAATGTTTGGTAGAATGCACCACTAAAGCCATCAGGAATTGAGCTATTCTTTGTTGGGAGATTTTTCTTTTTTTTTCAATTACCAGAGGGTGTTTTAACCACCAAAGAGAAATGTGGGGTGGGGGAAGAAAGCATATTCCAGTGGGACATGGTCACACAGTAATTCTTTCTCCTCCATTTCTTGATCCCATCAGAACCATGGGCACACATGTACACACATTCACATGGTATGTTCCTCAAGCACTGAACCAGAACTAGAACTGTGGTCAGCCATGTGAGATCCAGCTCCCTTAACTACTATGCTACAGGAGTGATCCTATTGGAAGATTTTTAATTAATGATTCAATCTCTTGTTATTGATTTGTTCAGGTTTTCTATTTCTTTATGATTCTTTGTAGGTTGTATATTTCTAGAAATGCATTCATTTATTCTAGTTTATCCAATTATTGGCATGTAATTGTTGATAATAATCTCTTATTATCCTTTGTATTTCTGTGGTATCAGTTGTATTGCCTCATCTTTTGTTTTATTACTTATTTGAATCTTCACTCCTTTTTTCATTAGTCTAAGGTTTTGCCAATCTTTTGAATAATTAATGCTTGATTTTATTGATCTTTTCTATTTTTTTTCATATCTACTTAATTTATTTCTGCTCTGATTTTTGGACTTAGTTTACTGTTCTTTTTTTTTTTTTTTTTTTTTTTTTTTTTGTG
>NW_006159577.1:6214881-6222476 GCF_000334495.1 Tupaia belangeri chinensis | reverse complement strand
GGTACATGCGCTTGCCAGACAGACAGAGAGACAGAAAGCAAGAAATCACCCCCCAGGAGGGATGGCCATGCCACAATCCCTTCTCCTCCATTCTCCTCTCGGGATCTTGGGCACGCACGCACACGTGCCCAGAGTGAGTTATAAGCCACCGGGTACGAGATGCGAACTGCAGTTGACTACATGGGAGTCCAATGACATAGCCATTACGCTAAGTGCTGGTCCCAGTTTACTGTTCTTTTTCAGTTCCTTGAATGTAAGGTTAGGTTTGCTTATTTGAGATTTTTTTTTTCATTAATGTAGGTATTTATTAGAATAAACTTTTCTTTAGAACTACTTTCATTCCGTCCTATAAGTTTTGATATGTTGTATATCCATTTTCACTTATCTCAATGGAAAGACATGCCATGTTTATAAAGTGAAACAATTAACATTATTAAAATGTATATGATACCCAAAGCAATCCAAAGATTCAATGCAATCCTTATAAAAATTTCAGTGATATTTTTCTCAGAAAACAAAACAAAACAAAACAAGGATTATATAGAATCACAAATAGTCAAAACAATCTTGTGGGGGAAAAGAAGTGGGAGTTATCATACTACCTTTTTTCAACACATATTAAAAGAAACTGTAGCCATCATGACAGCATGATAGCATAAAAACAGACATATAGACAATGGTACAGAATAGAACTCAGTAATAAACCTCCCATTTACAGTCAATTTTTAACAAAAGTGCCAAGGACACACAATATGAAAAGATAGTCTTTCTTAAATAAATGGTATTGGAAAACTGGATATCCACATGCAAAAGAATGAAATTAGGTGCTTATCTCATTCTATATACAAAAATAAAATTAAAATAAATTAAAGACTTAATCATAAAACCCCAAACTGTAAAAGTACTGAAAGGAAATATAGGAAAAAATGTTCTTGGCATTGGGCTGGGCAATGATATTTTGGTCATGACTGTGAAAGCACAGGCAATAAAAGCAAAAATAGGCAGCTGGAATTGCATCGAACTAAAACCTTCTGTACAGCGAAGGAATAAGAAGGATGAAGAAACAAACTATGAAATAGGAGAAAATATTTGCAAATCACACCTCTAATAAGGGATTAACATTCAAAGTATAAAATAGCTAGAAGACAAATAACCCAGTTAAAAAATAGGCAAAGAAACTGACAGATATTTCTCAAAAGAAAAACACACAAATGGTCAACAGATAAATGAAAAAATGCTCAACATCACTAATCATTAGGGAAATGCAAATAAAACCACAATGAAATATTTATTATCTCATACTTATTAGAACAGTTACTACCAGGCCAGCAGGTGGTGTGACGTTTAAGACATTGAATCCCACATGGCCAACTCCTTGGTTTAAGTCCCAGACCTGGCAGCTTGAAAATCTTACCGAGCACGTGTGCTTGCATGCCCAAAGTCCCGAGAGGAGGATGGAGGAAAAGGGATTGTGGTATGGCCATTCTCCTGGGGATGATTTCTCATTTTCCTGTCTCCGTCTCTTTCTGGTGACTGTATGTGTATTTTAAGGCAAAAAACTTAAAAAAAAATGGTGATTACAAAAAAGACAAAAGATAACAAGTTTTGGCCAGAATATGGTGAAAAAGGAACCCTTGTTATGCTGTTGATGAGAAAGTAGATTGGTATAGCCATTATAGAAAACAGTAGGGAAGTTCTCAAAAAATTAAAAATAGTCACCATATGATCCAGCAGCTCTATTTCTGGGTATATATCTAAAGGAAATGAAATCAATATGTCAAAGAAATATCTACACTCCCATATTCATTGTACCATTTTTCACAGTAGCCAAGGTATCAAATTAACATTAAGTGTCTAATCAGCATAAAAATGGATAAAGAAATGTGGTACATATAGGAACTTCGAAAACCTCGTGGAGGAGCCGGCAGGCAGCATAGTAGTTGAGGTGTTGGATTCCCATATCGTTGACTTGGTTTGAGTCTTGGACTAGGCAGCTTGAAACTCCCCGTCAACAAGAAGCCCCTCACTAGATGTGAGCCTCTTGACTTGGAATATCCAAAATCATGAGCTAAATAAACCTCTAATCTTCATAAGTCTTTCAGACTCATATTTCTGTTATTAGCAGTATAATGGACTAAAAGAGTAGGGTGATGAAAAGATGTTGGTCAAATAATACAACATGTCAGGGTGAATAAGCTCCTGAGATTGTCATATAGCATAGTGATGGTAGTTAATAATAGTGTACACCAAATTCTACACTCTCTGGCAGAAATTGAAAGACAGAAAATACAGAAGTAGAGAAAGCAACTGCAGATACCAGAGACCTCAGGGGAATGAAGGGTAAAGGGGGAGGAACTAAAAAAAAAAATTGTTTCACAGACACAAAAATGCAGGTAAACAAGGCAAATACATTATGAAATGGAATATCACAGAAAGTTTTAAAAAATGAAGGCATTGCTAATTTTATATATATATATAATTTAATATATATTAAATCATATACATATATAATTATGTACATAATATATATTAAGTTATATATGTATATAATTTCATATATATATAATCTCTAGTAGAATGAAAATTGAAAGTCTACAACATATTGTAAAAATTTTTGTTGAAGATGATGCATACAGTAATATCTTGATTTGGTCACACGCTGCACACATGCTTTGAAAAACCATTTTGTACCCTACAAAGATGTACAACAGTTAAATGTAAATAAATTATAAAGTGATATGAAGAAATGAAATATATATATAGCCTTGAAAATTACTAAGAGACTAAATTTTATGTTCTCATCACAAAAATATTGAGTGTGTGATAATAGATATGTTAACTAGCTTTCTTTGATAATTTTACAGTATATACATATATCGAAATATATTTTATGCACTATATGTACATACAATTTTTATTTGTCAATTATACCTTAATAAACCTGTGGAAAAATAAAATGAATAAGCAAATTAAGACAGTTCTTCAGCTGGGCTAAGTTAGCTAGAAAGTGTCAACAAAGGTGATTCCTGAGTCTTTGCTCATAACATCAGACTTCCCTGAAGGAAGGAGCATCATACAGAGAGAGCCACCGGCTCTAGTGACTACTGTGCCACACAGCAACTCACTGTGTGATTTCAACAGACTGTTTAACTTGCCTGGACAGACTTCCATTTCATTTAAGTCTGTGTTCAGTTGTCACCTCATCAAAGAGAATGATAACAATTTTCTCAGTACTTGCTGTTTGACTGCTAAGGACATATTGATTCACCCCAATTCCCATACCAATTTCTTCTTTCTTTCCTTTCTTTCTTTCTTATTATTTTTTTAAGGTGTTTGTGATAGAGTGCATGTGCTTGCTGGAGAAAAATGGTGAGAGAAAACGTTGCCACCCCTGAGGAGCAGCAACACTGTAATTCCTTCTCCTCCATTCTCTCCCTGGGCTTTTGGGCCCACATGCACATATGCCTGGTGCGATTTTCAAGCTGTCATGTTTGAGACTCTAATGATGGTCGGCTATGTGGGAGTCCAGAGCCTTAACTACCACACCACCTGCTGTCCCTCTATACCAATTTCTTAACTAAAATAAATGATGCTGCAACAGAAATCTCAGTCAATCCACGCAATAAAAATGTCTCATTTATGAAAAACTTTACAAAGCTCAGAAAACTCTCCTTATCATCTCTCCTCCAGGGATCTCCTCAGGGATCCAGGGATCCAGAATCCAGGCTCCATCTTGGTTTTACTCCTTCTCTTATGATGCCAAAGCATGAGATATTTTAAGGACCATTCTTGAAATGGCTTATATCATTTCACGTACATTTCTTTGACCAAATCTCAGTTGCAAAGATAGAAGCTTCCTTCCAGCAATGCTCGGAAATGTGAATCTCTGCTGTACCTAGTAAAAACTCCAGAGCAAAAAGAAAAGTATTGCCTTTGCCAAAAAGTTATACCCAGGTTGGAATCCTATCTCTGCCCATTAGTTTAGATCTCTGTGGATCTATTTCTTTATTGTAACTGGAACTGATGATGCCTAGCCATAAGAGAGACAAAATGTCACATACATAGTAAGTGATCAATAAGTATTTGCTTATTAATGGATTCAAATCAATTGGAGAAATTGTATAGGCCTAACTACTTGAGTTAAACTTCCATAATTATCAAAATATTAAGTATTAGACCAAATAATCTTGAAACTATGGAATAAAATTTATATCAACAGTACTGTTGAATAAAATGATATTATTAAACATAAACCCATCAACAATCAAATATCAATGTAATCTACTTCTTTTCTACTCCATGTTTATATATGGCTTGTTTTCTTTTCCATTTCCCCTAGAAAATCAGTCCTCCTCCTCTTGTGCAATTAGAAGATATGTATGACAAATCATTTGCACTTGTTTCTAATTTTAAACAGATTTCTCTATTGCAGAAGATGCATATTAGACAATATGGAGAAATCTCTTAATAACCCCCTAAAATTTAAAGTAGGTAATTAAGAATTGATGCATCACCTATAAAAAATTTTGTGAGGATTAACTACACCAGAGAAATACAGTAAACAGAATTTGGGAAGGTTAGTTCTCTGATTAATTAACTTTTTGTTTTAACCCTAAAAAGTGACAGGGGAAACCATGAAGTAAACTAGGAAGAAATCTCCAGATTCACAGGGAGCTGAAACCTGAAATGGGTTTTACATGAGCCAGGGCAGTGTTCAGGAAGGCACTGGTTTACAGCTTCCAGTGATTCAGACACAGGACAGGAATTGAAAAGAAAAAGACTGTTTTTACCAGGAGTATTTTCATTGAGGTGAAGGGGGTATTTTTTCAAAAGGCCCCAGCATGGGGGAAAAGAAAACAAATAAGGTTGAGGAGGTGGCACAGTAGTCTACTTTTTATAGAATGTTGCAGCGAAGAGAATGAAAAAGTAAGAACTATACCTTGACCATGTGACAAGGGTAAGAGAAGTTGTTTGGTTTATTGCTTGCTGGGTATGGTCATTATTTGCTTGCTTTAGAAGAGGGAGAATGAGCTTTGTAAAGAGGCTGACGAAAGGAGCAGGCAGAGTAAATAAAGGACAATGAAGTCCTGGGGCGACCTGAAAAGACTGAATCAGGTGAGCAGTAGAGGCATTAGCCCAGACGTGAAAGAAAGAAGGGAAGTATTAATGTCACAAAGAAATGTGGTATTATCTGTTGAAGAAATTTTGTAGTTTTATCAACTGTATTAGGGAGAAATGTTCACCTGTTGAATATCCATTTCGTAAGACAAATAATATGATTGAATGTATAAAATAAAATAAATGAAAAATAATAAAAAAAAACTTAAAAAAAAAGAAGGGACACATGGGAGGAGATATGGACACATTTGGAGGTAATGGAGAGAAAAGTGAATGGAGTTTCCTGGTGATTTTTTCATTTCTTTGATCTCAAGAGCCTTCTGCTGAATAACGGCATGAAATAAAAGGGCATGACGAGAGAATGGTAAACCTTGAGGCAAACCCTTTGCAAATGGCAAAAGGATCAAGAATTATGTATCAGTTTTCTATTCCTGCATAACAAATTAATATAAGTGGAATAACATAAAACCATACACTTTAATTATCTCAGTTTCTGTGGGTTGGGAGCCTGAGCATGACTTCTCTAGATTCTCTGCTCGAGGTCTCACAGGTTGCAATCAAGATGTTGAAAGGGTGGTGGTCTCATTTGGAAGCTGTCCAAAACAGAATCTGCTCCAAGTTCGTTTAGGCTATTGGAAGAATTTACTTCCTTGTGGCCGAACAACTGAAGGCACTGGCTTTTTGCTAGATATTGACTAGAGGCCACCTTCAGGTCTAGGGCCACCCATAGTTCATAAAGTCTGCCTGCAGTCCCTTACCACATGGGCTTGTTCAGCAAGGTCACATACTTCATCACGATCACAAAAAGAGTATTCAGATACAACAGGATAGGACAGATTCTCACAAAACACAACTCACTTACAGGAATAACATAATCAGCTTTGCCATATCCTATTAGTTAGAAGCAAGACACAGGGCCTGATCATACTTGAGGGGGGGTGGGTATTACACAAAAGTGTGAACACCGGGAGTTAGTATCGCTAACAGTCACCTTGGGCCTGTTCTCAGTGTGGGTATCCAGGGGCAGAAGCTAGTGTAGAAGCTCCTAGCACTGGTGCTTTCTTAGCCAAAACTAATAGGCCCTTAGCTTCTTCACTCACTCTTTGCATATTTGTGTGTTTAGAAATTTTTCCATGTTTTTTTACAAAGCAAAGAAATAAAAAATGGAAACAAAAGGGAGTGAAATGAAGGCAGTGAAAGAGAAACTGCTTGTCATTCAAGCTTAAGTGTTGTGTTATTTGTATGTCTTTGACCCAGGTTTTCACGAATCTAAGTACCAAGTACCCAAATTCCTTCATGTGCTAACAGAACTACTTTCTTGTTTAAATGTCTCAACATCCATGGGAGCTGAGTTGGGGTTGCTGAGACATCAGTATTCCTGCCCTGACCTTGAATTTCAAGTCTCCATCTTTAGCAATGGAGAACTGAATAAAATCACCAGTGCTCTGCTTTTAAGTCCAGCCCAGCCATTTTCATGCTTGAAAACAATGCCTCATTGTTGGGTTAGAGAGCTGCAAATGGAACAGTGGGGCTGAATCAGCAAACTTTGTTCCCTGTGTGTACACTGACATACAGAGATGACAAACAGATCCTGGGAACAATGAGGCACGTGATTCTGGAAAGTGTGTGAAAGTTTAATTCGGAATTACACTCGGTAATGAAAGAGCGGCAGAGCAATGCCAAGAACACACAAAGCATTAACCGCCAATGCATTTGTATTGCAATTGTTTAGATATTTTTCTATCAAGCCATAATTACTGTTGGGAAATTAACATATGGATACCTCTCTGAAACTGCTACAAGCTTTAATGATACTTATAGTCTCAAACAACTACCATGTGGTAGAAAAACAAAACTTTACAATTGAAAATTTTGCTCCCTCAGTTATTTTTAATTTCCCTCGATTAGGTTTTTCTGTAAATGACTATGATCTCACAGGAGGTCTTATGTTGAAATACAAATGCCACAAAATCTGAGGTCACTCTCCTCATAAATTATTTGAATCTTTTTCTTCAAATATCTTAATAAGCAAATGGTTAGCCTCTGTTGATATACCTCCAGAGATGGTGAACCTATTATTAAACTGAATCAGCAAACTTTGTTCCCTGCGTGAACACTGACATACAGAACTCTGACTCCTGATAAATTTCATCCAAGAGCTAAAAGCTATCTTTTGGAGTTACATATTTTAAGTATAACTTTTCTTCCATTTGACAGTCTTTCAGACACTTGAAATCAGACTCCTTGGAGAGAAATTTCAGGTACACGTACCATATTGAAAATGGGACATCTTAGATTGGGATACCGGAAAAGTCTCTGAGATAAAGGCAAATAATATATCAAGGTTTCAGGAGAGACAAATAAGAAAGTATAGGAAGAAAAGGAAAGTAAAAGGAGAGGAAGCCAAACAATGGAAATTTCCAGTAAAGCTAAAAAAAAAAAAAAAAAAAAAAAAAAAACCAAAAAACAAAAAAAAT
>NW_006159577.1:6202263-6214487 GCF_000334495.1 Tupaia belangeri chinensis | reverse complement strand
AGAAAGCAAAAAAATGGAAATTTCAAGTAAAGAAAAAAAAAAAAAAAAAAAAAAAAGAAAAATCCTAAAACTAAGTAAAGCTTTGGTGCTGTCACATCCCAGATTATGGTTATTGGGTTTTCAGATTATGGTATTGGGCTTTCATACTCCCACCCTGATAGTCACTGGTCAAAGGCTGCCCTGGGCTAGGGGAGGGCTGCATGTAAACTTGCAGGCTTTGAAGCACTACATGTATCAGCAAGTGTTCCAGTATCCCCAGGGAAGGTCACCAAGACAAAGCACAGGTGCTCACTATTGGAGGTAAGAGCTTGCAAAATGATGCACAGAAATGGTAAAAGAAATCTGAGGGGATCTTTTTTGAGCAGTCTTATCATTGGCTACAAAAAATGATAATCAGAAGTTACCTAGTGAGCAGGGAGAACTTCAGCTGCTTTCCATTACTCAACAATGAGAAAAATCAGACAATACTACTCTCTCCTCTCAGGTGAAAAATGGAAAGGAACCACTCTGGGAAATTGGTCAGACCGACAGAAGAATCCAGAAGTACTGAAGTTTAGGGCTCTCAAATCTCAAATGATGAAGCTCAATCAACCTACAGTGAGTGTAAACATAACATACAGCCCCCCCACACACTTACCCTAATCTTATTTACTTTTTTACACTTAATCATTATATATCTTAAACACATACAATTTTTTTCATGGTATATATACATTGCCTATTGATCAAGTCAAAGATATTACCACATACATTATCTTCAACTTTCAATTGTATCTATTAAATATTTTTATCCTGAGCCCCACTCCCCACTATCCACCTATATAATCACTGCTATCTACACTTGCCATACCTGCTGTTATATTTTTCAGTCTTTCAGTTTCTGCCATAAAGTGCAGACATTTATTATATATTGCACAGGGACATGCAATGTCTGTCTTCCATAAACTGACTTACCTCACTTAGCATTAAGTCTGCTATATCCATCCACTTTGTATCAATAGTCAGAATCTTATTGTTTTTTAAGGTTAAGTATTGGGTTGTCGGAAAAGTCATGATGTATTTTTGCATAGAAAAACACATCACAACTTTCCCGACAACCTAATAGTATTCCATAGTGTACATGTACCACATTTTTTTCCAATCAAGTCATCAATTCTTGGGCATTCAGGTTAATTCCACATCTTAATCCTCGTGAATAATGCTGCAGTAAACATAGATATGCAAATTTCTTTCTGTTTTCCTATCCTTTAGGTAAATACCCAGAAGTGGTATTAGTGGGTTGTATAATAGTTCTATTTGTAGGTTTTTGAGGAAACTCCATTTCGTTTTCTACAGTGGCTAATTTACATTCCCACCTACAAAGTAGGAGGGTTCCCTTTACACCACAGCCTCGCCAACACTTTCATTCTTTATTTTTTGATCATAGCCGTTCTGAATGGGATTGAGTGATATCTCATTTTGGTTTTGATTTGCATTTCTCTTATGATAAGAGATGTTGAGCCTTTTTTCACATGCTTTTTGGTCATTCATATGTCTTCCTCAGAGGGCTGTCTGTTCAGCTCATTGTCCATTTTTCGATTAGACTGTTTTGTTGCAGGTAAACTGCTTGAGTTCCTATATATTTTGGTTATCAGTCCTTTATCTGAACTGCAGTTTGCAAATATATTCTCCCATTCCGAGGGTTGTCTCTTCACTCTGATTATTGGTTTTGTTTGATTGTTTGGTTTCCTTTTTGCTGTGCAGAAGCTTTTTAGCCTGATATAGTCTCATTTGTCTATTGTTGGGATTATTACCTGTGCTTTAGGATTCTTATTTCAGAAATCTTTGCTTGTGCTATGTGTCCAAGTTTCTTCTGTGTTTTCTACCAGTAGCTTTATGGTTTGAGATTTTATGTTTAGATTTTGTTTCATTTTGAGTTGATTTTGTTAATGTTCAGAGTGAGGGGTCTAGTTTCATTTTCCTGGAGGTGGCTATCCAGTTCTTCCAGCACTGTTTGCTGAGAGGACTTTCTTTTCTCCATTGGATTGTCTTCTGCCCTTTGTCAAAAATCAGTTGACTGTATGCTTCAGAGTTTCTATTTGTTTTTTAACTTTCTATTTTACTTACTTTATTCCATTGGTCTACATGCCTGTCTTTGTGCCACTACCATGCTATTTTAATGATCATAACTTTGTAATATATTTTGAGGTCAGGTAGTGAGACGTTTCCTGCTTTATTCTTTTTGCACAGTATTGCCTTGGTGTTATGCAGCCTTTTCTAATTCCAGACTTTTATTTTTCAGTCTTTTTCCATAGGGCACATATGCTCACTGGTGACAAAAAGAGGAGAGAAAGAGAGAGGTTGAGAGAGGGAGAATGAAAGAAAGTGGGAAATCACCCCCCCTCCAGGGAATATGGCCATGCAGTCATCCTTTCTCCTTAGTTCTACTTCTGGGATTTTGGGCATGCACACACATGCACCCACTGTGATTTTCAAGCCACAGGGACTCAAACTGCAGTCAGCTGTGTGAGAATCAAGTGCCTTATTTACCATGCCACCTGCTAGTCCTGATTCCATACAAATTTTAAGATGTCTATAATAATTTGATTGAGATTATATTGAATTTGTAAATTAATTTGTGTAGAATCGACATTTTGATTATATTAATTATTCCAGTCTAGTAACATGGGATGTGTTTCCACTTTTATGTATCATGCTCAATTTCTTTTTTCAGTTGTTTATAGTTTTCATTATAGATGTCTTTCATCTCTTCAGTTAGGTGTATTCCTAGATATCTTGTTGTTTCTGTGGCTATTGTAAATGAGACTGATTTCTTCAATTCAACCTTGATTTGTTCATTGTTGGTGTATAAAAATGCTATAAATTTTATATATTGATTTTTGTATCCTGCCACTTTACTAGATTCTGAATTTGTTTATCACTTTCAGGAGGTTTTGTTTTTTGGTGTGAAATCTTTGTATATAATCAACTCATCTGCATAAAGAGATAATTTCACTTTGTCTTTACCTATTTGAATGCCTTTTGTTTTCTTGTCAGATTAAAAATTGGAATAAGACAAGGCTGCCCACTTTCTCCACTCCTTTTCAACATAGCACTGGAAATTCTAACTAATGCAATCAGACAGGAAAGTAAATAAAAGATGTTCAATTAGGTTAAGAAAAAGTGAAATTATATCTATTTCTCTACTCTTAAATATAAGCAGTCAAAGAGCACCATAAATGTAAGGAAAGCCTGGTAAACCAAAGATCAAGGCAAACAAAGTAAGAGTGAACATGTGCAAAATCAAAGCAGTATTTATTTAAAAAGAACACTATAATTGCTATTCTTGGAAAGGCAAGAAAAATTATTTTACCTATGAGATAAGAATTAGCAGTTATAAAAAAGTATAGTCATAAAACAAGAAAGATTTTAAAATTTATAAAGCAGAGAGCAGAAATGAAAAGATCCAATAAAAATTTTTAAAGATAACATTGAGGAACAAGAAGAAAGAATTAGAAAAGTAGTAAATAAAAAAAAGAATAAAATGAGAACATAATTCTAAGAGGCCCATCATTCTGGAATATAGGTGCTCCAGAATAAAAGTCAGAAGGGAGAAAATTATTTTTCAAAACTTAAGCATCATATTTCTCAAACTGGTAGGTGGTAGAGCAAAGCTTTCAAAATTCTGAGAAAAAAGTATTTATAACCTAAAACTTTATCTCCAATCCAACTATAAATGACATTTGAGGGTAAAATAAAGACATTATTACATATTCAAGTTCTTAAAAATGTACCCCTCATGGGGACCAGCAGTTAGTGTAATGGCTATGTCACTGGACTCCCATGTAGTCGACTGTGGTTTGAGTCCTGGACCCAGTGGCTTAAACTCACGCCGGGCGCGTGTGCGTGCGTGCCCAAGATTTCGAGAGGAGACTGGAAGAGAAGGGATTGTGGCATGGCCATCCCTTCCGGGGTGGGGTGATTTCTCACTTTCTGTTTCTCTGTCTCTCTGGCACGTGCACGTGCCCTATAGCGAAAACCTCGGGGAAAAAAAAAAAAAAAAAAAAAACAAGGAGTACCAGGGCTATATTCCTTTCTATATGCTCTGGGGAGAATCCATTTCCATGCTAACAGCTGCCCACATTTCTTGGCTCCTGCCTTTTTGTCTCTATTTTCAAAGCCACTAATGATGGGTCAAGTCTGACTTCTAATTTTTGCTTCCTTCTTCCACTTTTTAGGTCTTGGACTTATCCAGATAATTCTAAATACTCTCCTGATTTTAAAGTCAACTAATTAGCAACATTAATTCCATGAGCAACCTTAATTCATTCCCCTACCAAATAACCTAACATATTTGCAGATTCCAGGAATTATAGCAAGGATATCTTTAGGGGCAATTATTTGGCTAACAATAGAGTGTAAGTGTATTAAGAAATGTGGGAAGAAATTGTAAAAAAATGGCAATAGCTCCTCTTGGGGAGAGGAACTGGGCTTAGGAAGGGCTAGAGTAGATGGCAGCTGTTTGTTTTTTCTTATAAACTAGTGCTACTATTACTCTTTAAAAAAAACAAAAACTTATGTTAATGTATATATTTTTTTTGAGAGATTTTCACTGTAGGGCGCGTGCGCTCGCCAGACAGACAGAGAGAGACATAGAGACAGAAAGCGAGAAATCACCCCCCAGGGGGGATGGTCACGCCTCAATCCCTTCTCCTCCATTCTCCTCTCGGGATCTTGGGCACGCCCGCACACGCGCCCGGCGTGAGTTTCAAGCCACCGGGTCCGGGACACGAACCGCGGT
Organism: Tupaia belangeri chinensis; assembly: GCF_000334495.1. NCBI lineage: Eukaryota > Metazoa > Chordata > Mammalia > Scandentia > Tupaiidae > Tupaia > Tupaia belangeri. Next base: position 6,209,707 of record NW_006159577.1, on the reverse strand, counting down.
CGACTATGTGGGAGTCCAGCGACATAGCCATTACGCTAACTGCTGGTTCCCGTTAATGTATAATTTTAATTAAATGAAAATTAAATTTCAACGCAAAATTGGCAAAACCAGGAAAGAATTGTAAATAGAAAAACAAACAAAAAAACCCATAATCAGATGGATTTGGAGGTGAAAGCTAAAACTAAACTTGCCTATCGGTGATATGCCTGAGGAAACATTGCAGGTGGATGAAAAGAATTGCCTTTTAATGTCAGAAGGTGTGATCAAAGCCTTACAGGGGAAATTTGAAAGGACAAAAGAGAAAACACAAAAATGGTGTATTTGAAATCAACATCCAGGGGCCAGCAGATGAAGTGGTGGTTAAGGCAGTGGACACTACCACATGGCTGACCACAGTTCAAGTCCCAGACCTGGTGGCTTGCTTTCTCACTTTAACTTTCTCTCTCTCTTTGGTCGAATTAAAAAATAAATGAACGAATAAATACAATTAAAACAAATCATTCTTTTAAAATAAATAATTAAAACCAACATCCAGAAACCTATACTGAACTAGAATTCAGAAACCTGTGCTGGGCTTGCTGCATGACTTCCTCCTCCAGACTAGGACCCTCTGGTGAAGGATCCAGATCTTCATTATTTAAACAAGCACCTGGTCAGCGTTCACATGAGCAGTGACCCACAGTTTGTAACGAGTCAGCCCTGCCGGGTCTCCCTGGAGTTTCATGACTGCCATGGGAAAAACAGGGCATTTTTGTTTTCTTGGCTATTACCTTCTGAATATTTCTTTAGTTTAAAATTAATACACAGTTCAGTAGAAGGCAGAGAAAATCATACCTGAAGAGTTAATGGTCCATTGAAACAAACACCGACCGCTTTCACTGGCATTTCACATTGTTGTATCATGAAGATAATCAGCAGTGATTCATTCAACCAAGAAGGAAATAGTTCAAAGTTAAAATACTTTTGGTTCAAGTCCAGGCATTGACTCTATGTGTGTGTGTGTGTGTGTGTGTGTGTACACTTATCCATGTGTACACATATGTTAATACAGTCTGTAGCAACAGGGGAGACACCCAGAGTGGATGTTACAGTAATTGTTAACACAAGCAAGTGCTTGATAGTCTATAAGACTGGCAAGACAATTTGAAAGTAAGTCACATTCTTTTTTTCTTTTGTTTTGAGAGAGAGAGATTTTTGCCATAGGGCACGTGTGTGCGCTCACCAAAGAGACAGGGAGACAGAAAGCAAGAAATCACTCCCCAGGGGGTTGGCCATGCTGCAATCTCTTCTCCTCCATTCTCCTCTAGAGGTTTTGGGCATGCTCACACAATGGTCAGTGTGAGTTTTAAGCCACTGGACATGAACCACCGTTTACTACATGGGAGCCCAGAGACATATCCATTACACCATCTGCTGGTCCCCAGTAAGTTACATTATTACAGCCAGTTTAACATTTTTTGTTTGGCATAGTTTTGTTTTGTTTTCTTTTCTTTTTTGCCTTTATGAGAAAAAGAGAGGCAGCGAGAGAGAAATGGAGCGAGAGAAAAACAGAAAAACGAAGAGAGACAGAAATAGGCATTTTTGCCAATGACCTGATCCTAGGCAATCGTGCCTAGCATGTTCAGGGCTAGCCCAGGAACCCAAACCCATGCCTCCCATGTGGCTTCCAACTTCCCAAGCAGTGGTGTTACCTGCATGCCACCACAACTGGGCCTATGTATATTTTATAGATGAGAAAACTGAAGCTCACAAAGATTACTAAACTTGTGATAGACAGTATTCTATCTAGAGCTAGAGGTTTGAACCAAAATATCTCTGATCTTCAAATTTGCACCTTCCTCTTCTATCTTGCTGCCTTTGGGGCAATGAAGCTCAATCTTTTACAGAACAGGATTTCAGAAACATCAATCAGGGCAGAGCCCAACTTACAAGGCAGAAGCAAAATTACTAGCAGAAACCATGATCATTGTGTGGATGTCATAAAAATCACCCTCGTGGCAACACATCCCCAAAGGAAGGAGACATCTCAGAATGAGACACTCCTCAGAGGTCTGCCTTCCATTTTCTGCTATCAATTCCTTTGGGGTAAAAAGGCTTATCATTCATTTTTTACATCTAGTGCATTTTTACTTTTTTTTTTTTTTCTGAGCAGTTTTTGCTATAGGGCGCGTGTGCTTGCCAGACAGAGAGAGAGACATATGGACAGAAAGCGAAAAATCACCCCCCAGAGGGGATGACCATGCTGCAATCCCTTCTCCTCCATTCTCCTCTCGGGATCTTTGGCATGCATGCACATGTGCCTGGTGTGAGTTTTAAGCTGCTGGGTCCGGGACACAAACCGCGGTCGACTACATGGGAGTCCAGCAACATAGCCATTACACTAACTGCTGGTCCCTCTAGTGCATTTTATGAGAAGTGCGTTTGGAGATCTTGGGACCAAATGTCTTAGACCAGCTCAAGGCTCATTAATATCCCAAGGGAGTGTGGTCCTAGATAGTGGCCTCATTCAGGACTGACATACAAAATTACATGGCAGGGCTCGGTGGCATCAACCAACTATGTTTGCTGATACCACTTCCATATTCTTTAAAATGCTGATAATTAATTAGGAGTATATGAGTGATGTTATGTAGTCATATTTCTGCAGATGTGGAATCCCCCCAAAATAGAAGCTGGCCAGCTTTTTCTGTGAGAGGCTTGATACTAAATACTTAAAGCATTGTGAGCCAACAGGTTTCTGTCACAAATACGTAACTGTCATTATAGCACAAAGGCAACACAAACAATCAAAATGGAAGGACTTGGCTGTATTCTCATTAAACTTAATGGACACTGACGTTAGACTTTCATATAAACTTCACAGGTCACAATATATTATTTCTTTTAACCACTTAAAAGTGTAAACACATTCTTAACTCATAGGCCATATCAAGGCAAGCCCAGAGTGAATTTGGCTCACAGGTCAGTTTGCCAACCCCTGCCCTAGATGACTCCAAGTGAATGGTAAGTATAGCCTTCTTTTTCTTGGATGGTAACATGGACTTGGAAAACTTCAAGCCACTTTTAAGCTTTTATCTTTTTAGGAAACAATATCATTCAAGTCTACCACTTCTTTGATCAAGTCATAAGGATAAGAGTAGTTCTATTGCTTCAAGGCCAGGAGCAGCAGTCTACCTGGGAGAAGGAGTATGTTAGGACAAAATAATAAATCATTTATTTATCCTCTGGGCATGGAGAAGGGAAAAAGAGGAAGAGGGTAAAAAAGAAAATAATACATGTAATACAGTCTGTGGCAGGATAGATTTCTACCTAATTGTTCCCCAATCAGGTTTTGTGGGCAGAGGTAGATATTCTTCCATATCTCTCTACCCTCTTCCCACATTTCTGATATGGCATCTCCCTGGGGTTTCCTGACCAGAGTTTTAGTAAAGATCCTTCTTCTCTATACACACATGGTTAATCTCTAAAGACAGCTCCACTTTTCTTCTTCCCTGTATGTACACACTACACCTTCTTCAGATTCTTCAGATATAGAGGCTAAATACCCCCTCTCGAATTAGGGCTGGATTTGTGACTTCTTTGACCCATAGACTGCAGAAGGGACACTCTTGAATTCCTATACCTATGCATTAAGATAGCTTCTTCCTCTCTTAGAATCATCCTTTATGCTATGGAAAAGCTCAAACCAGTAGAGAAGCTGACTGAGAATCAAAACTCCTGCCCAATATCCTCAACTGAGCTCCCAACTGATGGCCAGCACCAACTTGCCAGGCATGTTAGTGATCCATCTTGGAAGTGGGTTCTCTAATTCTGTTCAAATCACTGCTAAGACACCTCTGCCATGGAAATCACAGGAAAGTAGCACCTGCTGAATTCTGGCCAAATTACAGATCCATATCAATAAATGATTATCATATTAGCCATCTTGTTATCTTTAAATCTTCTCTTTCTATTTTTTTTTTCAGATCTATTTCAATTAGACTGCTCTACCACTCTACCAAATGGTTCTTGTCATGGGCATGTTGCATTGCTAAATTCAGTAGTTACATTTTCAGTCCCTAACTTAATTCACCTTTAAAAATAATTTGAACCAGTTGATGACTCTTTTTTTTCATTACATTTTTTTTCCCCACTCAGGCACTACAATCCCTTGGTTTTCCTCTTATTCATTATTCTTCCAACTCCTCCTTTTCTGGTTCCTCCTTTTCTCCTGTTCCCTCATGTTACAGTGCCCCTGAATTCAATCATCAGTCTGCTTCTCTGTCCTATGGCTAATCTATCAGCAACCTCATCTAGACTTATGGTTCTAAACTCCATGTATTTTGACTGTTTCCATAATGTACCTCAAGACATCTTTACAATTCCAGACTTGGTTTTCTAATTGCCTTCTCAATACATCCACTTGGATGTAGACAGCTTGCTCATAACACATCAGGAATGGAACCCTTCACCTCTCCAGCAAACCAGCTCCACATTCAACTTTCCTCACTTCAGGTAATGTTAATGTCTTCTTTCTACCTGATCATGCCTCCTGGGGGGGGGGTAATTTCTTGTCTTCTGTCTCTCTGAATCTATCTCTGGTGAGTGCATGCAACCTATAGCAAAAATCTCTATTAAAAAAAAATAAAAAGATTAGATGTTCCTTCTGAATGAAAATGCCAGGGCAGCAGCAGGTAATCTCTACCTCAATGTCAAGAGAATGTTAGATATAGTGTCACCAGGAGAGGAGAACATGGAGCTACTGGTAACAACTACGCTGAATTAATTCAATTCTGATGAAGACAGAATCAAGAAACAGGAAGAAACCAGGTCCCTGAAGCATCACCTTGAATTTAGCTGGCTTTTAAGGGTAAATAAAAGTTGGAATTTCCTTCACTTGCTGAAAGAATCCTGACAACAGAGCCTGAGAATATTTGTGAAACTCTTTTTACCAGCAGAGAAGTTAAAATTTGAGACTGCTTCTCCTAACTGATAGACATTATTAATTACTGCTTTATTTTCACTCTACCCTCCTCCTCAGCACAAGGATTGAAAAGTTCATCACACAATTGAAACAAAATGTGGTAACCTCTACATTCATTCTTTTTGGGTAAAGAAAATGAGAGTTACCAAAAAAAGTGAATAAACAAACAAAAAAGTCTTGAAGACATTTCTGTTTACTCAATACACAAAGATCATTACACAGATCATTACATTATAGCAGGTACTCAATAAATAGTTGTTAAATGATTCAATGAAAAGAACATTGCTCATGCACAGCAATAGGTGATTTCTTCTTTTTATAATTATTTATTTAATTTTAATAATAGTTATTGTAATTCAATCTGTTCAGAGAGAGACAGAGAGAGAGAGAGGGAGAGTGAGAATGCAAGCCGCCAGGTCTGGGATTCAAAACACAATCAGCCATGCAGGAATCCAGTGCCTTAACTACCATATGACCTGCTGGCCCCAGTAATAAGTGATTTTAAGCAAAAGTGATGATTGACTTTATTGAATTATAGTTGATACAGGATACTTATGTTGGAGTCAGTTTTAGACTTCCTGGTTTAAGTGGGACAGCATACTTGGAGAGGGTACAGAGATGGAACCAGTGATAGACTGGAAAATACAACATATTAATTCAGGGTAAGGAAACTGATGGCAAAAAGGAACAACCAAAACAACACATATGGAACAGCCCCATTGCCTAGTGGTTAAGGAAGTCAAATCCCAAATGGCTAACTGTAGTTTGATTCCTGGCCCTGGTGGCTTGAAAAACACATTGGGTGCATGTGCATGCATGCCCAAAATTCTGACAGAATAGAGAGAGGGAGGAGGAGTTGTAGTGTGACCACGCCCCATTCTGAGGTGCTTTCTTTCTCTTTCTCTCTTTCTGTCTGGCAAACACACGTGGCCTCTGGCCAAAAAAGAAAAAAAGGAAAGGAAAGGAGAGGAGAGGAGGGGAGATGAGAGGAAAAAAAAGAAAAGAAAAGAGAAGAGAAGAGCAGAGAAGAGAAGAGAAGAGCAGAGAAGAGAAGAGAAGAGCAGAGAAGAGAAGAGAAGAGCAGAGAAGAGAAGAGAAGAGCAGAGAAGAGAAGAGAAGAGCAGAGAAGAGAAGAGAAGAGCAGAGAAGAGAAGAGAAGAGCAGAGAAGAGAAGAGAAGAGCAGAGAAGAGAAGAGAAGAGCAGAGAAGAGAAGAGACGAGAAGGAAAGGAAAGGAAAGGAAAAGAAACATACCAGTCAGTATTGTACACAATCAAGAGTCTAGAGATCATCTGACCTAATAACCTCATTTTACAAAAGAAGGAGCTGAGGTTTTCAGAACAAGCTAACAAGGGAAGACACTAAGGCATCTGATAAACATTCTAAGATACTACTTTTCAAACTGTGGGTCAACAATTAGTAGGCTGTGAAGTTCATTAGTGGGGTTTGGTCAACTTTTTTTTTTTAACTGAACAAATGAGACTAGAATAAAATGGAAAGGGGGAAATCAGAGTGCATTTTCTATAATAAGGTTAAGTATTATTGCATAAAACGTTTGGTTTAGTTTACTAGTACATAAATAATTATACATAGTGTGTACTGGGTCAGGGTGTCCAATGTAGCTCATACTAAGAAAATCATCTTAAAATGTTTAGAAAGCATAAATCTAAGCAGATTAGAATATTGGCTGATAAGGCATGGTGCTTGGAGTCCAGCAGAATAGATCTTCCAAGTTCTGACACCTTGTCCAGTAATGGTGAGTGCAATCCTGGACAGTTGTCAGAGTCATTGGTGAGATTTTTCAAGAATAGATTCTTAAGCCCCATACCCAGAGATTCTGAGGGTCTCGAATAATTTTTGGATTTTTTTTCAAAGTATACCAGGAAATTTTCATGCACAGATTAGTGTCAGGATCAGACCTCCCTTCAAAGGAAAAAAATGAGCAGAAGCCCATCCTCCACTTATATCTATCTTCGAAAAGCTAGTAATTACAGAGCAACTGTAGAGTACAAGCACAAGTGGTCTTATGTGGCACTGACACATGGGCTCCTGTAGGGGGTGATGTTTGAATCAGACATCACCCATCAAATTTAAGGTTTAAGGTTTCTTGGAGATCTAGAGAAGTTAGTAGAGACAGACAAAAAGGAGAAAGGCTAACACACTCTAAAGAGGCTGGTATCATCCTGATACTAAAACCAGGCAAAGACCTCACAAGAAAAATGAAGATAAAAAGTGCAAACAAGTATTTCTTATAAATATGGGTGCAGAAATTCTCAAGAAAATGTGAGTAAACCATATACAGCCACACAGAAAAAGAATTATATGCCATAAGCTAGTAGAATTTATCTTAGGCATGAAAGGTTGGTTTAATATCTAAAAATTAATAAGTATAGTATACCATATTAATAAATGACAAAACAAAACCACATAATCAGCTCAATAGACATAAAAAATAATTTTACAAAGTTCAACACTCTTGATA
>NW_006159577.1:6181640-6202232 GCF_000334495.1 Tupaia belangeri chinensis | reverse complement strand
CATTATAAAAATACTCAAGGGTAGGCCCTATAGCCAGATATTAAGGAAATTGATTCACATATGGCTGGTCACAGTTCAAATCCCCACTCCAGTAGCTCAAAAAACATTCTGGACATGTGAATGTGTATCCCAAATCCTGACAGGATAGAGAAATGGAAGAGAAGGGATTGCTTTGTGGCCACCCCAAGGTGGTATCTTTTTCTTTCCCTCTTTCACTGGTGAGTGTACACATTCTGTGGAATTTTTTTTTAAGTATTCAACAAACTAGAAAGATGAGGGAATTTCCTTATCCAGATAAAGTGCATCTATGAAAAGCCCATAGCTAGCCTCATGCTTCATAATAAAGGAATAGATATTTTCCCCTGGGAATTAGACAATGGCTGTTGTTACCACTTTCCTTCAACATTGTGTTGGAGATTATGGCCAGAGATATTAGGCAAGAAAAAGAAATTAAAAAGTAGCTAGACTGGAAAGCAAGAGGTCAAATTACCTCTTTTCATTGATGACATAGTGTTATACGTAAAAAATCCTAATAAATGCACCAAAAAAAAAAAAACTATTAGAACTAATAATGATGTCAGTAAGATTATAAAACACAAAAGCAATCTACAAAAATATAAGTATCCCTATACACTGGCTCTAAACAATCTGAAAATGATAGTAAGAAAATAATTCATTTATAATACCATCTAAAAGAATAAAATAGTTGAAGATATATTTACCAAAAGAAGCATAAATCTCATACTCTAAAAATTAAAAGGCATTATTGAAAGACCATAAAGCTATCTAAATTTAGGAACTTAAGAAGGCTGAATAGAAAGATGACAGACAAGGTCAGAAGAAAAGGGTCTGGGAAGTTGCCGAGTTCCTCCCTGGAAAATAATCAGGCATCTAAATTATACACATAGGTTTTTTGTTTTGTTTTTGTTTTTAAGAGCTTTTTGCTATAGGGTGCATGCACTCACCAGAAAGACAGAGAGAGACAGAGAGATAGAAAGCAAGAAATCACCCCACAGGGCGGATGGCCACATTTCAATCTCTTCTCCTCCATTCTCCTCTCGGGACCTTAGGCACACATGCACATGCACCTGACGTGAGTTTAAGCCACTGGGTCCGGGACTCGAACCACAGTCGACTACGTGGGAGTTCAGGGACATAGCCATTACGCTCACTGCTGGTCCCTAAATTATACAAATAGTTTTTATTAGATACTGTTTGAGATGTAATTTTCATGCAAAATGACTGAATTTTGAGCCATTTAACATTAGAGTTGTGTTATGAGCTGAATATGCCTCGCCCAACCAAAAATCCATACAATGAAGCCCCAATCCGAATGTGATGGTACTAGGAGGTAATCAGTTTGAAAGATAAATAGTGAAAGGCAGTAGAACATGTCACCCCCAAATATGTCACTTTGGCCTAACAATTATTTCAAGCTTAAAGCACTTAGACAAAAACCAACAGGTAAAAGAAGGACACTGTCTGGCCCCGATGTTTTCTTCCTAAAAGTTACGAGAAAACTCCCATATGAAAAATATCTTTCCTATAACAGGAAGAAAGTAACAAAAACACCCTTATCTCTCTTATCACCAGAGATGGAATCAAGACTAAGAAAAATCTGTGCTAACCTTGTTACCTTTTTGCCATTGACTGCCCAAGTCCACCCCTGTGTGCTAGTGTTGACTTCTTGTCACATTTCTATAATTTACTGCTCTTTGTCCTATTCAATATATAAGCATTCAACTCCAACTGCTTCTTCGGCTCCTTATGAGGGCTCTTATGTCACATAACTTATGTTAACTGAATTTGTATGTTTTTCTCCTGTTAATCTGTCTTAGGTTAATTTCATTCTCAGGTTCAGTCAAAACCTCTAAGAGGCTAGAAGTAAAATTTTGCCTCCCCTGTGGTAGGTCTAGATGAGGTCATGAGAGTAGAGGCCCCAGATGGGATTAGTACAAATATAAGAAGAGTAAGAGGCTGGAACTCTCTCTCTCCACCATGCAAAAGCAGTACCCAGACAGCTGTCTGCAAACCAGGATGAGAGCCCTAACTAGAAACCAATTGGCCAACATTGAGATGATAGAATTTCCAAGTTTTCAGATCTATAAGAAATAAATTTCTATTCTTTAAGTCACCCAGTCTATAGCATTTTGGTATAGCAGCTGATACAAGTTGTTTCTGCACATTTAATATTCTCTTAGAAGATATATTTTTGAGGTCAGCACTCATTGCTGTCCCACAGAAGTTCCCATGTCTCCAATGACTATCAAGCACTGGTGCTCAATAAAGACTTGGAATGGTACAGTCTCCTGACTGAGAAGAGGAACTCATTGCCAGGTCATCTGACGTTGTCCTCTGGCATCACTTTCCTTTGCCTATGGAATGGAAATTAGGGTTTTGATGTGCAGGTGAAGGGAGACAGTACATATCAAGTACTGAGCAATCTGTCTGAAATCATTGAAAGTGCACTGCTATCAGTAACTATCACAATACTATTGTATTATTGTGTTCATTGTTGTTGCATATGAGGAATCTTCAAAAAGTTTATGGAAAATGTATATTATGAAAAAAACTTTGGATTACATTGGGTCGTTGGGCAAGTCATGATGGATTTTCTTCTGTTTTTCTATGCAAAAAAATGTATCATGCCTCTACAATAAGTCAATATATTATGAAAATTTTTTTGATCCCATATTATGAAAAAGTGGATTTTAAGACATTTTGGCATCAAAATAAACTCACATTTTCCCACAGGCTTTTTGAAATTTCCTCATATAGTAAGTGCTCAGTAAATGCTTATTGGCTTAGTAAATAAATGTAGATGAAGTATAAAAAATAAATTGCTACAGTGAGGATCATTTAGTTCTGTGACCACAAGATGAGAAACCTTCTGTTCAGTCTTAAATATACATTAAATGATGGCCTGTCTACCATATAAACACAATCTGGACTTAAATTAGATGAAGACAAAAAACATCCAAAGATCTAGCCAGCAGTCAAGCTATACATGACCTCTATGCACAGCATGAGTGAAACAGCCAAGAGGCCTTGAAGAGACCATCAGAACACTCCCCCAGGATTTTTTCTGAGGAAATATAATAGTGTCTATGAAATGGCCTCTTTGGTTCCCAGGGCTCTGACCAAATGCTTTGCTCACTAGCAACTCTGGAATATCCAACTCCCTAGTGGAGTTTTTCTAACCTAGGAAAAACGTCGCACTGTGCTGCCTTGTACTCCAGATGTTCTTCAGTTTTGGCAAGTAAGAGCCCCAGAAGTCAACGCCAGAGTTTAGGGAGCTAACTCATCCTTAATTGTACCTTTACAATTTGTTGAATTTAAGGCTTACACTGGGAATCCACGTGGGTAATTACAATGCAAAGTGCTAAATACTCGCAGAGCTGGCAGTCACCTGTGTTCTTATCAGGCTTCTTTCAGCATGTGTGAGGTATCTTCCTCCCATCCTCCACCCACATGCTCTGTGGGATTGAAATGATAAACATGGAGCTTCAAAAGCCCAGCCTTGAACTGGTGCTTCTGCCTTCCCTCAATATCTGACCAGACATGCATGTCTGCGTTGGTGGAAATGGCACACAATTTGAAATTCATATTTTTACTGGCAGGGGTGCAGGGTAGGAGGTGAAATTTTTTATATAAACCTGTAACAGCTTCCCAAGGATAATGCAATGTTGGCTTTATGAAATCTGAAATCAAATATTGTAGAAAGTGTGCTTGCTTGTGGAATTCTTGAGTTACTACCTGCTAATTTTTCCCCCTTTTTCTTATTTTTCAGGGGCTCAGATTTGAAGGTCATGGGATAGTTGTCATTATAGGGTTTACAGACACATCTTAAAATGCATTTACTCCCATGATTTATGAGATCTTGCTTTTTTTGAGAGAGAGAGTTTTTCTATAGGGCAAATGTGCTTGCTAGAGAGACAGAGAGAGAAGAGAGACAGAAAGCAAGAAATCACTCCCCCAGGGGGATGGCCACACTGCAATCCCTTCTCCTCCATTCTTCTCTCAGGATTTGGGCATGCACATCCACGCACCGGTGTGAGTTTTAAGTCTCTGGGTCGGAGATTTAAACAGTGGTTGATTACGTGGGAGTCTAGCAACATAATCATTATGCCATCTGCTGGTCCCACTGCCTGCTAATTCTGAAGGGTATGTAAAGGGAGCTCAGGTAACAATTTGTTACCAATTCATAAAAACCAACAACAAAATACCAATGTGTAAGTATGTGTTAGCCTTCTTCATATAAATATTTTTTGGATGAATTTTGCTAAAAAATAAAACAAAAACAAGCAGAGCAAAGGGGACAATTTACAATATAGCTTTACATGACACTCAATGCGAGATACTGGATGTAATAAATCCAATCTGAGGACTCATCAATCCTTTTCTTGACTATCCAGCTATAGTCTTCTCTATATGCTTTTTTACAGAAGTGAAAAAGATATTCTGGTCCCTTGAGCCATTCTTTTTCTCTCAAGTTCGGGCCTGCTTCTACCTCTCTGGTGTATACTTTCACTTTTATTAATAAACTTTCACTATTGGCATGTTTTGTTCAATTCTTTTTCCAAAACACCAAGAACCTGGACATGACCAAAGCAATCCCACAACATATATTGTAGAGGGTCAAGCCAGGAGTCTGCTGCTTTAGCCTACTCCAATCCCATAACAAAGACTTATCTGCCCCTGTGGAAAACTTGAAGAACCTGCAGAACCAGAGGAAGAATAAATCATAACTCATAGAAGGACTCCACAGATCCTGGAGTCTCTCAGTCCAGCTGAAGATGTTCAGCCAATAAAATGGTCTTGGGACAACAAAAGGACATGGAAGTATGAGAAATAATCACTTGATCCCCCAGGATTCACCCAGTGGCCCCAATGGGACTCCCAAGAGAACATACTCTTCCTCCATATAATTTCTCCCCTTCTGTCCCAAACATGACTTATGACTACCCCAAAAGGTACAGAAGGAATAGATAATCAATCCTTCAGCCCATCACATACTCAAAAAGGGATGTTCTATTCATCCAGAGAAATAGCTGGACAAGAGGGTCTAGTCAGAGTCTAAGTTACCTTTGCTATTACTAATACTCAACAATTTACAGATGAAATAGGTAAATATCCTGAAAACACCAATAAATTAACTGACAGGTTCCAGACTTCTGACCCTATATTTTTACCTCTCTTGGAAGGATGTACAATTCATTCTGGCTACCTGTTGTACTCCTATTGAGAAGGAACAAATCTTAGATGCAACAAGGAGAAAAGTGGAAGCTATATTTGCTACGACCTCTAAGAGAATTTTTCGGGAAAGAGACTGACCTAATAGTATTATAGCACCCCAATTGGAATGTGCCAGAGGATTAAATTCCTAGAGGCTCTCTTGGCAGGAATGAGACATGAGATACAAAAGCTTGTAAATTATAACAAAGAACAATAGTATGGGGGGGGGGGAGGATGTTGAAAACCCAGATACTGCCATAGACAGTTAGAAAAAGAGTTTGGAAAATATACTAATCTGCACACCACTTACTTAGAAGGGAAACTCTTTGGGGATAATACTTCATTAGCCAATCTGCCCCAGTCATCAGGTGAAAGCTCCTTAATCTACAAAGGGGACCTCAAACCAACCAGTCTTTCCTGCCTGACATAGCCCTCATGGCACTTACTAGTCAGGATCTTGAGGAGGGTTTTGGATCTTGAATTAGGGCAATGAGAAAACAGCAGAGAGAAACAAGGCTTACACCTGTCACAATTGGCAAAGCCCTTGATACCCACAGACTGTCCAAGAGTTTACCGAAAACCAGAGAGGAAAACCTGTTGGTGTTTGCTCTAAGTGAAGAAGAGCAGACATTGGGCAAGAGATTGTACTCAGCTACCTCCTAGGCCTTACTGTCATGGTCACAAGATAGATAATGACTCCTGGCATTGGAGGGACTATTGTCCATGCTCCTAAAAAGAAGCACAGCCAGTCAAGGTCCTCATGAACCAATGGGAAGAAATCAGCAACTGAGGAGGCCCGGGGAGATCCTCCATGACCCTGTTCAGAGAAGTCATCATAATACTGAGGAATCCTGGGTAACTCTGATATTATGAATAAGCCAATTTTATTTCTTTTAGATACAGAGGAAACTTACTCTGTTCTCTCTCCTTTTTCAGAAAGGCCCTCCTTACAAACCAGGATAGTTATGGGAACATAGGGAAAAAATATTGTGAGTTATTTCACCTCTTTCTGGTATGCCAATTTGAGAGACAACTGTTCCCACAGGAATTTTAAATCATTTCCAGCTGCCCAGTCCCCATTATGGGAAGAGACAAACTGACTAAGCTTGGGACCATCCTTCAATTTAAGTTTAGACCTCCAAGGATTATGATCATTCAAGAGTCTAATACAGTACTAAGCCACATAAATGATAAAGTTAGACGCCATGGCCTGGCACTCTGGGTATACAGGAAGGGTTGTAACAGCATCCCCTGTAAAAATACAATTTGAAGACCCCTTAAAATCCCCCCACCTTAAATAATATCCAATAAGAACTGAAGCCAGGAGGGGACTTAAATCTACTGTAAAAGGATTTTTAAAATTCAGGCTATTTTTTTTTTTTTTTTTTTTTGGAGAGATTTTCACTGTAGGGCGCGTGCGCTCGCCAGACAGACAGAGAGAGACATAGAGACAGAAAGCGAGAAATCACCCCCCAGGGGGGATGGTCACGCCGCAATCCCTTCTCCTCCATTCTCCTCTCGGGATCTTGGGCAAGCATGCACACGCGCCCGGCGTGAGTTTTAAGCCACCGGGTCCAGGACACGAACCGCGGTCGACTACGTGGGAGTCCAGCGACACAGCCATTACGCTAACTGCTGGTTCCCAAAATTCAGGCTATTAAAACCTTGTAATTTCCCCTTTAATATTCCTATACTGCCAGTACGTAAGCCAATTGAGGTATACAGGATGGTCTAAGACCTAAGGCCTCCAACACAAATTTGGCTAAGAACTGCTGGCTTTGCTCATCCTCATCTTCAGCTCAATACACAGTTGTCCCTATTCCTATTTGGCTGTGGACCACTAGCACAATCGTTCCTCATCCTAAATTTAGGGGAGGTCTACCCTACTAGTTAATAAGCATCTAGGCCTTGTAGGATTTTTCAAGTAACTGAAAGGACTAAGGACATGCTAATAGGAAAGACCATTCATTTTCTCAGATCCTGAGAGCACCAGTGTGGGGACCTACAATATAAGGGTAACTACCCCCTTAAAGTTTCAGGCACCCTTCTGTGTTGAAAAAACTCATGATACAACCCAAGGATGAGCCTAGGTGCCTTAGACCACTCTATCTGTAATCATCGTTTCAAGAACCAAAAGAAATTGATAGATTCATTGGGAATCTGGTCAAAATTCTGGAACTGATTCTCTTGGTGTTTCCTCTCTTGGGGCTCCTGTTAATGCTAATTCTCACACTCATTTTTGGATCCTGTCTCTTAAATCTCCTAACCAAGATTACCCTTCTCATTTAGAGGCTATAACACTGCAAATTACCATGCAACAGGGATACCAACCCTTTGGGATCTCCGCTGAATCCTACCAAGTGTTATCCAGCACCAATGATAGCCTTCCTAATGACACACATCAGGACTATCTCAATACTCTCCCTGGATCCACTCTCCTACTTAGATAAGATATGGCAAAAGTTCTATGATCCCTAATAGGTAGGGCCAACACTCATTTCCAGCATGAAGCAGTTAGAGAAGATGGACTACCAACTTCCAACTCCCCAAAAAGATTTATGGGGATCATGCCTCTCTGAAAGAAAATTGAAATGGGTAAGAAGTCTAGAGTATCTGTCTATGTGGCTAGAAAAGCCAATCAGGGCAGAAAATTCCTCCCTGAAAGTAATATAGGTGGGAGATTTCCAGTGTAGGTTGTCTAGCTTCTTAAGCCACATTTGGTATAGCCAATGAGATTAATCAGTTGGCCCAGCCACATATGAAATAGCCAGTGAGATGAATCAGTGGGCCCAGACACATGTGATATAGCCAATGGGATGAAAGAAATCAGTGGGCCCAGCCAATAACCAACCTCCATAACTCCCGTTAAATTATAAACCTCATAGAAAGGAACTACTGAGACCCTTGAGCCAGTTTTTTTCCCTCATGCTCTTCTCCTGCCTTTTAAGAGTGTACTTTCACTTTTACTTAATACACTATCCTTTGGTTTCATTAAAAAACTTCCTTTGACATTTTTACAAAATTCACAAATACCACCCTTCCCCAGCATGTTTTAGCACACATCTATACTCACAAGAACCCCAATAGTATAAGCAAAGAGATCCAGGTTTGACATCAAAACTCTGAATTTGAACTTCAATTTTGCCTTGTAATAACCAAAACCATTTAAGAATATATTCTAACCTTTTTAAGCTTCAGATCAATTATTATAAAATGGGGATATCTTCATTTTAAATTGTCTCCATAGTAGGATACTTGTGAGAACTAAATGAAGTAAGGGATGACTTTGGGCAGAGCCTTCTAAACCATTGCCCTAGAATTTGTAAACCTTTCTAAGTTTGCAATCTCACTTAATGTTTTATGTGTTTCTGTATTTATTACATAATTAGAGTACAATGCAATCATTTTGGCTTAGCACTCACCAACATTTATAACCATGGTCCAAGATAAGAGTTCCTGTCTCATTTACTGAACATTCATATATTTGCATTTGCATGCTCAGGGGCAGGAGGGAGAAGACCCAACACCTGAACTATGTCTATTAGGGCCTTTCTAACTCTAGTGATCTCAGTGAGGGACCCTTCAGTTTAGGAAAGGCAGGAAGAAGGTCAAAGGGTGGTCCAATGTCTCCCAGTAGAGTCAAGTGTCCTTCAGCCCATCACTCTGGGTTCCAGATCTCAGTCCATGATGTGGTCATCTGCTTTGCTGCTCCAGGAACAACACTTCAAAAGGTTCAGATAGTTTCCAGAGCTGGGCAAACCCTGGGTAATGCACTCTTATAAACTAAACTCACAAAAGACAGATACCTAATCAGAATGCCAATGTATGGATTTGTACTGAGAAGTGGTAAACTATCAGCAGACTGGAAAGATCATGTTAGCAGGTCAACACATTCCCTCACTGAAATAAAGAAAACCACATTCTAATTTAGTGACTATCAAGTCAGAGCAAATAAATATGTTCTTAATGCATATTTCTCACAAAATGTATGTTGGGGCATTCTTTCCCTTATTGAATGGCTAGAGAACTCTAGAGAGTGCTATTGTTTAAACTGTTTGGCTAACACTTCTGGACCACATTGAGTACACAACGAATTGTCCTTTATCTGTTGCCCCAAATGAGCACTTGGCCTCTACTCCATGGTAGGCATTGTGTCAAGGGTTTTAATGACATATGCATTCAACCCTTCCAGCAATGATATGCAGAAAGATGTATTGTTATCAGCAGGTCATATAGTTTGCTCAAGCAACTAGTAGTGTGTCAGAGCAAGGATTCAACCTCAGGCAGCCTGACTTCTTTCTCAACTATAAACTTCTACTCCCCACACAGAACTAAATTAGGATGACCAATATCTGACTAAAGGGAACTTTGAATTCTTGTTGGTAATTTTGGTGTTTCTAAGACTCTCTGAGGACCTGTAATCCAACCATTTATAAAGTTAATAATTAAAAGGATGTCTTAGTTGCCCAGTCTCATCTGTGATTTCTCTCTCTCCTACATTGGTCTTTCTACACAGATAATCACAGGCACAGACTGCTAATGCTGAGGCAGACCTTCAAAATCATGTGATTTACATTTACTCTTTGATGGATATAGAAAATGAGACCCCAAAATAAATGTAAAGTATCTTGCCCAAGGCTGTTCTTAACTCCAGCAACTGTTCTCCACTCTGTGCTACAGCAGTTTTTTTTTTTTTTTAAATGTGTGTGTTTTGTTGTTGTTGTTTAAAACCAAGAAGTAACCCTTCCCCCTGATAATGCAATGTAAATTGTGCCTTGGGTCCAATTGCTTGTCACTCCTTGTCATCAAGTTAGGATCACTATCCCTTGAGATATCTTGGGCTGTAACAGGATCTCTCTTACACAATACTTTCTGCCACATGGATATCCCAAAGGTCATATCCTAGTGGACCACACTGACTCCATATTGCAGTAAGGCCACGGGGGAGCCTGCTGCCACAATTAATTCCTTAATATATTTTTTAACCCATCAGACAACTCTTCAGAAATAACTGTTGAAGAAGTTAACAAATTAAAGAATTAATGAACAGACACATCACACCAATGGTTGCCTGTGGAATCCCGGTTAAAACTCTCTGAGCTAAAAAGCAAGAATGGCCACAAGTCATAAGGCAGAAGAGCTGTAGATAACCCTTTTCTGCCCTTCCACATGATGAAACCAGAGCAATGGCTGACTAGAACTCAGAGTTGAGCTAACTCTCAGTCACATGTTTATGTTCCCACAACCCACATCCACCAGCCTGTATGCCCCAGTTTGGAATATAAAGGTGGGATGGTGACAGAAGAACAAACAGGAAAAGTCAGGAAACTTCACCCACCATAAAAACAAATAAAATCGTATTGTTTCATTAGGTCTTGGTTTTCATGCTCTTAACCACAGAGTAGTATTTGATCGCATCGGCAAGTCCCTTTTGAACTGCTCCCCTGAAAAGGGTTCATTAAGGTGCACCCAAGATTTTAATAGGATTCTGAAGCAATATTTGAAGACACATTACCATGTATTTCCAAGCTTTACTATTTCCTGAAAGTCAAAATAAATTTCAAATTTTTTCTGCCAACTCACTTCCGTGGTCTGAAGATTGGGAGAAAAGAGAAATGAGGTAATTTCATTTTCATTGAGTAGATAGTTATTGATTTCCAATCACAGTCACTAAGTCATAAGGTTATAAAAATGAACAGAACAGTCTCTTCTCCCCAAGAATTCAGAGTCCAGGTAGAGTTCCAAATGCACTGAGGAGTGAGATTACTGTACTAGAAATTTCATTTTAGTGTGCTGCAGTGAAATATCTTTCTCCAGGAAACTAAAAGTTAAATAACACTACAGAAGGAGGTAAAACAATATACTAGCTTTGTCTATGGGCTCTAGAGTGCTCAGCCCTCTGGGATTTAGTTCTCAGGCCCACAATTTATGAGCTCTGTAAAACTGACTATATTTACTTTAGCCTCTTTTTTTTTTTTTTTTTTGGAGAGGTTTTTTTTTTTTTTTTTTTTTTTGCTATAGGGCACGTGCGCTCGCCAGACAGACAGAGAGAGACAGAGAGACAGAAAGCGAGAAATCACCCCCCAGGGGGGGATGGCCACGCTGCAATCCCTTCTCCTCCAGTCTCCTCTCTGGATCTTGGGCACGCACGCACACGCGCCCGGCGTGAGTTTTAAGCCACTGGGTCCGGGACGCGAACCACGGTTGACTACGTGGGAGTCCAGCGACATAGCCATTACGCTAACTGCTGGTCCCTTACTTTAGCCTCTTTAAAAATGGGTTTCCTCAATCTGTAAAATGGGGCTAACCGTAGCACTACACATAGGGTTATTGTTAACTTTCAATGAGTTGAATTCCTTTACTGTTTAGTATAATACCTTCTTTGTAGTAAGAGCTCAAAAAATCTTAGCCATCATTATTAATGATCAACCTTTAATCCACCTATATTAATGAAATATTCTATTGAAAGGAGGAAAGGAAGGAAGAAAGGGAGGGAGAGAAGGCAAGAAAAGGAGAGAGAAGAGAAGAAGACTAGATGCTTGCTCTTCAAATTGTTCCTTAAGAAAAAAGTAAAATCAAATCAAATTGGAAGTGGAAAGCAGCATGGGAACCAGACCAAACCTGACTGACTCTTTCCTCCTCAGCAGTTTCCTCACTCATGGGTTCCCCTTTCAGCTCTTCCGAGCCTATCTAGAAGCCACAACAGCCGCCTGCTTGTGCTCAGAGCAGTGGTCATTTGACTATCACACACCAACTTCTCATTTCTTTTTCTGTTCTTCTTCTATAGTCCAGAAAATGTGTGTGAAATTGTAAGTTGTTTTGCAAAAGAGAGACTCTACAAAATTGTACCCAGCTAGGGGCATCAATGCCAAACTGCCATCCAACCAGCAGGACTTCTCTCACAACACATGCCTGGGAGGCTTCTGTACAAGGATAATTGATGTTTGTTCATGGGCAAGTCCAGATGTGAGCACATTTTTAAAAATTAAGCACCTCCTACGTGTCAGATTTTGTTCCAGGGCACGAAATGACAGTCTCTGCCTGTACATCTGAGTGAACAAGACCAACAGTAAGCAAATAAATAAATCCACTGTCATTTCAGATAGTGACAATCGCTGTGGTATATAAAAAAATAAAAAGCCTGTGTATATGGGAAGGAGGGAGGAAGCTTTTTCCCATGAGGTGGTCAGGGAACATCTGTGCTCAATCAATACTTTCCAAAGTCTCAGTTGGATTCGTGACACAAGGGCACCACCACAAGCTTCTGTTTTCAGGAAACAAGTAACAGTCTAGTATTAAATGGACTTTTCTCTATTTGAAGTTTCAGAAAAATAGACGTCGATTTAGCTCAAGTCTTAGATAACTCCAAAACTCATCCCTTTAAAGTACTGGATAACCAGATATATGATAGAAAGCCACAGGGCACATATAACACAGAAAGTTTTTTGTTTTTGTTTTTGTTTTTGTTTTTGTTTTAAAAAAAAGCTACACTACACATGGTCTCAAGATGCTAGCACCAGGTCTGTCTACAGGGCTTCTCGTGGTCTCAGTTTCTACCTCATAATTGTAGAGTCTATGGAGATTGAACTAGTCTTTCAATTAATCTCCCCACTTCCATTCTTGCTCCTCTCCATCCATTCTGAATATGACAGCCTAAGTGATCTATTTAAACTGCACAGTTGATCAAGTTGCTACTTAAAACTCTACAGTGGCCCTCCACCCCATGACTCTTCATCTAAAGCCAGGGAGCTAAGCTCATCTACAACCAAGACTAATGTTGAGTATATGTAACACCCCCATGCTTCACAGTCACAATGCAAGCCAAAATACCTTTGTAAACTCACAGTCCTGATCTGTGTATATTTACTTTAAAATTGTCTACATGTACTACTGTCAACCCATATATGAAATATTAGTAAGAGCAATTTCTTTCTCATAAAATAAATGCAAATATAAATTCAACTATTTCCTATCCCAAGGTTTTGGCATGTGTACCATGAACCAAACTTGGAGACCACTAATGCAGGCCATGAACAAGGGGCTCTTATGAGTGCGTAACATAGACAAAAGTATATTGTTCATTTCTATGTGCTCTTATAGTATGCCCTACGCCACACATTTGGAACTGGAAATTCAGTGTAAACCAAATTTCAGCAAAAGAAACTATATTGTAAACACAATGAAGGAAACTGGCTATTTAAACGAATCCCCTTCAGGCATTCCTTTTGTAAAGTAAATACATTTTTAGAAATTAAATTAGTTCAATACACATTTATCTCTCCTATAGCTCCTGCAATGAAGTTTCTTAAAACAATCTATCACCCTAAAAGGAAGGCAACAATGAAGAATTAGGAAAACAAATGCTATTTTCTGATCATTCACAATCTGATTATTTCATTATGACTATAGAATTGGAAGAAATTATCCTTCCACTTTGAAAGAACCTTTCCATTGTAATACAAATAATTGGTGCACTTCTTGAAAAAAAGTATTGCAGACATAGGCAGCCCTGGTAAACAAAGACAATGTTCTAAGAACCCAAGTGTCTGTTTCTCCAGACACTTGCCCCAATTTCCCACTTGTATTCCTATGTATGTTTCTCTCATCAGAAGTGCACAGACACACACACTTCAATTCAGATTGCCTGCATCCTACCAACCTTCGAAGTCCATCTCAAACCAGCGTTTTCTAGAAACCCTCCCTTGATCTGCCCCCACTAAGGCCAAACATTGTAAAAACCACCTCATCTAAAATCTCATATCCTTTTCTCTGAACCAGACTTAGTCATAATACATGTTCTTTAAAGGGCTGTCCTGTTTTACCTTTTACCCCTCCTACCAAATACTGACCATGTTGAGATTCCAGATTTCTCTCATGTTTCCCACGGCATCCAGGGTTTTAGTTTGTAGGTGGCTGATGCTCCATAAGCCTTTGTTTGACAAACAAACAGGGAGAGCTTTATTATCAAACACTCTTCCATCATAGGTATCAGCCCAAGTGGTTTATCTTTAAAGTGTAAAACGGGCTGTCAAATTGTTAGTAAAAATTAACCACAAAGTTCTGTGGTGTCATGTAGAAGGGACAGACTGTGCAGACAAATGTGAAAGCTCACTTTTCGTTCTTCAATCCATCATCATGACACCTTCCTGATAGTGTTTTTGAGATTAGTCAGTGGTCTCACCCAGTGGTCCATCTTAGAGCCCAGGCCCACCAGACAGTACCAGATGCCACACATGCCAGCATTAGATGACACAGGTGGGGACCACAATCAAAGGGATTTTGGAGGCAACCCATCACTTCTCACTCCCTTTGGAATCCCCTCCTTCCACCACCATTTGTAGGTGCTCTTTAAAGACAAGATCTGGCTGTTCAAATTTTATAACCAGTTTTACAAATTCAAAGTTCTAAGCCTTTTACCACACAATAATGAGCTGCTTTTTTTATTTTTATTTTTTTTTGAGAGATAGAGAGAGAGAGAGAGAGAGAGATTTTTGCTATTGGGTATGTGAACTCACCAGAGAAACAGAAAACAAGAAATCACTCCCAGGGCAGATGGCCACACAGCAATCACTTCTCCTACATTCCCCTCTCAGGATTTTGGGCATGCATGCACATGCACACACACATGCACCTGGCATGAGTTTCAAGCCACCAGGTCCAGACCAAACTGTGCTTGATTATGTGGGAGTCCAGCTCCTTAACCACTATGCCACCTGCTAGCCTCAGTAAGCTTCTATTTATAACATAATGGAGTCTATCTGTAAAACTTAATGAGTTCAACTCCAGGAGTAACTAACATCCTTCTTATAGCTAAAATTATTATTCTATGCATTCTTCCAAACTGTTACACTGACAATTATTACTCTATCAATGGCAGTTTGTAAATAGAAAGGATAATGCTTACCGTCAAAGATGAAACAAGGGATAGGGAGAGAAGAGGGAAGAGTTTTAATAATCTGAGAGAGACCTTTTGGTTAGCTGCCTTTTTTGGGTTTTGCCATAGGGTACACTCACTTGCTGTAGAAAGACAGAGAGAGGGAAAGTGAGAAATCAACCAACCAGGTACCGGTATGGCCACACCACAATCCCTTCTCTTTCATTCTCCTCTTGGGATTTTGGGTGGGCATGTGTGTACATGTACCTGGACTGATTTTTAAGCCTCAAGTCAGTGATCAGTAATATATGAGTCCAGCACCTTCACCATGACACCACCTGCTGGCCCCTAGCTGCCCCTTTTAGCACCAACAACTCCAAGATTTTTGTGAAAAGGAAATTTTAAGAATGTGCTAACATCACCCTTTTACAATAACTCCAAGATACATTATTTGGCTTTTTATTGTTTTCTCTTTGTAAAATTATCGTGCTCTACCTGCTGTGGCTGTCTCAGGAGAAGAATGGCTTCGAAACAGATTTCCATCAACAAGTGCTTTGGAGGACTCCAGAAAGTTTTTGAACATGACAGTGTTGAAATGAACTGCAAAATGAAATTTGTTATCTACTCACCACCAAAGGCAGAAACTGGAAAGTCCCCTGCCTTTATTGGCTGTCTGATTTCACTTGCACAGAACAAAATTTTATATCAAAATCTGGTTATCATCGAGCAACCTTAGAACATGTTCTTATCATCATTGCTCCAGATACCAGCCCTCGTGACTGTCATATTAAAGAAGACAACAGCTGGGACATCAACACCGGTGCTGGGTTTTATGTGGATGCCACTGAAGAACTTTGGAAAACTAACTATAGAATGTACTCTTATGTAACAGAGGAGCTTCCCCAACCTATAAATGCCTATTTTCCAGCGTTCCCCCAAAGGATGTCTATTTTTTGCCACTCCATGGGAGGCCATGGAACTCTGATTTGTGCCTTGAAAAATCCTGGAAAGGGACCAGCAGTTAGCATAATGGTTATGTTGCTGGACTCCCATATAGTGGACAGTGGTTCACGTCCTGGACCTGGTGGCTTAAAACTCACGTCGGGCGCATGTGCGTGCATGCCCAAGATCCCAAGAGGAGAATGGAAGAGAAGGGATTGCAGCGTGGCCATCCCCCCCCCTGGGGGGGTGATTTCTCGCTTTCTGTCTCTCTGTCTCTTTTGGTCTCTCTCTGCCTCTCTCTGTCTGTTTGGCGAGCGCACGTGCCCTATAGCAAAAAAAAAAAAAAAAAAAAACTCTTAAAAAAAAATCCTGGAAAATACAAATCTGTGTAAGCATTTGCTCCAATTTGCAATCCAGTGCTCTGTCCTTGGGGCAAAAAGCTTTAAGTGGATACTTGGGAACAGATCGAAGTAAATGGAAGGCTTATGAGGCTACCCATCTCGTGAAGTCCTATCTGGGTTCTCAGCTGGACATATTAATTGGCCAAGGAAAAGATGACCAGTTTCTTTCAGATGGACACTTACTCCTCATAACTTCATAGCTGCCTGCACTAAAAAGAAAATCCCTGTTGTTTTTAGATTACAAGAGGGTTATGATAATAGTAGTACTTCATTGCAACCTTTATTACTGATCACATCAGAGATCATGCAAATACCTGAATGCATGAAACTTTAGATAAGAGAATCTCTTAAGGATTATACAAATTATAATAAACAAAATTACTGAGAAAAAGATTTCAAAACATTGGATTTCTTAATGCTTTAAAGGGGTTTATTCTATAGCTGAATCGCCTTCTGAATAAATAGGCAAAACCTAAAAAAAGTTATCATGGTAAAAAACTTGAGATGAACTGATATAAAGATACCTAAATATTTTCTTTTTTTTTTTTGGAAAGGTTTTTGCTATAGGACACGTGCGCTCGCCAGACAGACAGAGACATAGAGACAGAAAGCGAGAAATCACCCCCCAGGGGGGGATGGTCACGCCGCAATCCCTTCTTCTCCATTCTCCTCTCAGGATCCTGGGCACGTACGCACATGCACCCGGCGTGAGTTTTAAGCCACTGGGTCCGGGACGCGAACCACGGTTGACTACGTGGGAGTCCAGCGACATAGCCATTACGCTAACTGCTGGTTCCCAATATTTTTTCTTTTTTAAAAAAACAAACTTCTATCAGCTCTCCCTCTAGGAAATTTGAAAGTTCAAGTTTTTGTGTATGTGTGTGGACTATGAATTAGATAAAGCCTGTCATCTGCTTTTGAAGTTTTATTATGGAAAACGTACATATCCACAGAAGTAGAGAGAGTAATTTAATGAACCTGGAAGTCTGATGGCCAGCTTCAAAAATTATTAGTTTATGACCAAGCTTTTTTTCCCTCTGTTTCACATATCTCTCTCTCCAATGCTTCCTTTTTTCTTTCGAGAGATTTTTGTTATAGGTTCAGATGCTCACTGGAGTGAGTGTAAGAGAGAGACAGAGAGGCAGAAAGTGAGAAATCACCCCCTAGGGGCTTGGCCACACGCAATCCCTTCTCCTCCATTCTCTTCTCCAGATTTTGAGCACACATGCACATGTGTGAGTTTTAAGCCATTGGGTCCAGGACTCCAACCACAGCCAACGATGTAACCATTAAGCCATCTGCTGCCCCCTCCCCAACTTATTTTTAAGTAAATCTCAAATATTTCAATTCAAATATAAAACTGCCTGTATATACCGAATAGATAAGAATATCTAAAATATCTCAATATTATTACCATACCTAAAAAGAATCAACAATAATAATTCCTTAATATCATCAAGTATCTGGTCAATATCCTTGTGTGCAGATTTCTTTGGTTATCTTAAACAGTTTTAAAATGTCAGTTTGGGGGCCAGCAGGTAGGTGGCTTGGTGGTTAAGGATCCTGGACTCCCACATGACCAAGCATGGTTCGATTTCCAAACCTGGCAGCTTGCTTTCTCCCTTTTCCTCTCTCTCTGCCTTGCTCTCACTCTCTCTCTTTCTGATAAAATTACAAATGAATAAATAAAGTTAAAAGAAATAATTCAAAAATAAATATATAACATAAAATGTCTGTCTGAAAAAGGCTTGGATTTAGGTCCACAAATGGGATTATTCACCTCTAAAGTCCTTTTAATCTGAATTCTTCTTTTTTTCTTTTTTTTATATTCTTGAATTTTTTTTGTCAAAGAAACCAAGTTATTTGTACTGTAGAATTTCCCCCAATCTGCAGGTTGTTGATTGCATCCCCATGAAATAACCTGCTCCTGTGGCTCCTGTACTTCGTGACAATGGCAGGTCATAATCTAGAGTCTTGATCAGATTCAAGCTTATATTTAGGGGGTAAGACTGCTTCATGGGTCAAGTTGTATTCTTCCTCAGTAGGTTTGTTTCTCTTTTTGTGATGTTTGGAGCCATCGATAATCATCACCTAGATCCATTAACTCACAAGGTTTGCTGAAATGGCCCCTTTTCCTCCAGCCTCGGTCCCCAGGTAGCAACATCAGAAGCTGAGGCTTTATTCTTTTTTTTTTTTTTTTGGAGAGGTTTTTTTTGCTACAGGGCATGCGCTCGCCAGACAGACAGAGAGAGACATAGAGACAGAAAGTGAGAAATCACCCCCCAGGGGGGTGGTCACGCTGCAATCCCTTCTCCTCCATTCTCCTCTCGGGATCTTGGGCACACACGCACCTGCGCCCGGCGTGAGTTCTAAGCCACTGGGTCCGGGACACGAACCACGGTCGACTACGTGGGAGTCCAGCGACATAGCCTTTCTGCTAACTGCTGGTTCCTGAGGCTTTATTCTTCACTCCTCTTATTGTTTTTCTTTATTAGTTATAACATTTCTTTTTTTAAAGAAACCATTTATTTATTTAATTCCATTTGTTATTAGTTTTTCATTTGAAGAAACCATTTATTTATTTAATTCTATTTGTTATTACTTTTTCATTTGACCAGCGAGAGACAGAGAAAGAGAAAGGGAAAGTGAGAAAGCAGGCTGCCAGGACTGGGACTGTGGTCGACAATGTGGGAGTCCAGCGCCCTTAACCACCATGCCACCTGCCAGCTCCATTATTTATAACATTTCTATGAAGAAAAACTTTCTCTCATCATTGCTTTTGTTTCTGGAGGTAGAGCTCATAGAAAAACAACATGATAAATGCTTTTTTCTTACCTTTATTTTCTAGTTTTCAAATAACTTGTTCCCTAGTTTTCTCCAAGAGTGACCAATGACTTTTCTTCTAGCAGCATGTGGGCCTCATGGACTCAAACATATCTGAGGTGTTTCAATCCATTTTAGTAATTATCTTTATTGACGTTAAACTATTTGCCTCCTGGGAACTTTTGCAAGTTGGTGCCTGAGTCTTTTTGACATGTCCCTTTGGTCTGTGATAACTTCCAGGCTTCAGTTTTGAAGCTTTGTTTGTGGCTCACCTTGTTTACTTTCTCTTAGATATGGAATCAACTATCTTGATAAAGAGATTTGGTTCCTCTTAGTTGAAACAAAAATCAGCCTAGGTATGCCAATTGCTAGCCGTGTAGGCATCCATTCTTTTGAATAAACAGAGTTTGAAAAACAATTTCTATCAACTACCTATCTAGTTCATACTGTACAACTAATTCAAAAACAAGACTATAAGATTCTACTTAAATTATTTGATCTTACATCTGTAATTACATGCCAAAAATTCCACTTCTCAGTGACACTAACATAATTACTCATTTGCTTTATCCCACACCATACATACAACAATCTCAAAATAATAACATGAGAATTAGTACCAAGAATATGATTACTGAAAATAGCTGAAGACCTTTTGCATTTCATTTTGTTTTTAGGGTATATGCTCACCAAGAACACATAATCACATTACCATATTTAAAAATTGTTTGGAGGAGTTTCTCTTCTTGGTTACATCACCAGCTCAGTCTATAGTTAACTTTATTTATTTTGTATTATTTCAACTTCTAGAGAGGCTATTTTTTTAATTTTTATTCTATAATTTTGCAAAATGTGCCTGGTTTCAAAGTCAAATCTGTAAAACAAAATAAATTTTTTATTTAAATTTATTTGTTTACATTCATTCACTGTACATCATTACAGCATACAAAATGAGATTTTCCATCCAGAGTACACTTGTATATTATCTCAATCAAGCACATCAACATACATGTTATTGTCAACAAATAATTTTCCATTTCTTGTTTTCTGTATGTTTTGCTTTTCTTCCCCCATCCTTGATTCCATATCTCTTACCCTCTGCCATCTCCCACTCTCTTCCCACATTGTCTCTGGTATCTATGTTTACTTTCTATACTGTCCCCCCCCCCATTTTTTATTGAATTACTGAATCTTAATTAATCTAAATATCCTCATAGCAAGCACAGCTGATATATACATTTCCATGAACACAAGTCTAACTTTAGGCATCCTATAAAGTAGCACCTAGCTGGGGCTATATATCTTACTGCGGTCATC
>NW_006159577.1:6181260-6181580 GCF_000334495.1 Tupaia belangeri chinensis | reverse complement strand
TTCCCTAAGCATCATCACAGCATACAAAATGTGATTTCCCATCCAGAATATACTGCATAGTGACTTAATCATGCATATTATTGTCAAAATTTTTCTATTTATAGTTCCTAGAATTTTTACCCCTCTTTCTGACCCTCTGTCCTTTCCCACCCTCTTCTCCCACTGTCTCTGGTGTCTACAATTCTCTTCCATTCCTTTTCCACCCACATTGTATTGATCACATAATTTCTTAAATAATCTAACTACTTTCAATGTAAGTTCATATGGTACTATTAAGAAAACCAGTTTTAACTTAAATTATAGAAATGCTAAGGAACTTT
>NW_006159577.1:6138163-6180874 GCF_000334495.1 Tupaia belangeri chinensis | reverse complement strand
TGCAGTTTTGGTCAACCTGGCTATAATGTGTCTTGGAGAAGATCTTCTTGGGTTGATTCTATTTGGGGTCTTTTGTATTTCTTGGGACTGGATCTTCGAATGCCTCTCTAGGTTTGGAAAGTTTTCTTGCAGGATTTCATGGAATAGATTATCAATGCCCTTATGGGTCTCTTCACCTTCTGGAATGCCAATTATCCGGATGTTTGGACGTTTGATGGTATCTAGTAGTTCTCGTATACTATTCTCAAATTTTTGTGCCATTTTCTCAATCTTCGTGGTGGATTTTTCTAGGCCAGCCTTTTTCTCTTCTACATCTGAGATTCTATTTTCTGAATGATCTAGTCTGCTTTTAATACTTTCAAAGGAGATTTTTGACTTCCTGTATTATAGACTTCATTTCTAACAGTTCCATTTGACTCTTTTGTAAAGTGTGTAATTCCTCTTTTGGATCTTGCAAGAATTTCCTCACCTCCTAGAATTCGTCAACTTCTTTCTCCTTTCTCTTTAGCAGTTTATTGTCTCTCTTCTCTTCCATCTCAGTTGGCTTTGCCATCAGGAATACTCTAAATTCTTTATCAGACAATTCCATGATTTGCATTGAACTGCTTGTGGATGAAGAGGATTTATTCTTTTCCCTTGGAGGAGAGGTATTTTCTTGCTTTCCCATATTTCTTGTGGTCCTGCAGTGATTTCTTGTCATCTGATGGATGGTGTGTTTCTTTCAAATTCTTGAAGTTCAATCATGCTAGCTTTGTTTGCTGGAGGCTGAATTATCAGTAGAAAATCTTCATTTCTCCTGTCTCCTGAAATGACTAGTTCGTAGGAACCATGAGGAATCCTCTTCTCAAACAAAATAAATTTAATAAAGCTAGCTTTCATCTCTTTCTCCTCTATACTAATTCTCTCTCCCAGAAGTAGATGTTTTTAAATATTACTATGGTTTATTTTTCCATTGTTTTCTTAATAAAAGAAAATAGTACATATATTATATATATATATATACATATATATACACACACACACACACATATATTTTGATGAATGATAGTGAACTATTGTATTCTTCACCTTTCTTTGTTCACTTAAGGTGCTCTGGGAGTTACTCCATAGCTATACACAGGGACCAACGTGATTGATTTTTATAACTTCACTGTATTCAAGAACATGAATTTCCCACAGTTTATTCAGTAAGTTCCTTATTCCTGAATATTTGGGTTCTTTCTGGTTACGTGCTTTAATAAATATTGCTATAATAAGTAGTCTTGTATATCTGGGTTTTTTTTTTTTTTTGCCAGGGTTTCTTAGAGATTTCTAGAAGTGGGATTGCTGGGTTATAGGGTAATTTTTCTAGATAGTGCCAAAGTGTTCCTTATGGGGATTGTGCCATTCCATATTCCCACTGGAACTGAATGAGAGGGCCTGTTTTCAGCATGTTTTAGAGCACATTGCTGACCTTTTGGATTTGGGCATCTAACAGGTGAGAAATAGTGTCTTGGTATAGTTTTTATTTTACTTTTATCTTATTATAAATAAGGCTGAGCATCTTTTTATACTGTTTAAGAGAGATTTAGGTTTCTTTTTCTTTCAACTGTCTATATTTCTAACCTATTTTCTACAGAATTGGTGGAGTTTTTTTCCTTAGTTCTTAGAAGGCTTTTAATACGTTTGGGGTACTACCATTTGTCTATGATTAAGTTGCAAAATTTTTTTCCAGTTTAGAATCTACCTTATCTTCTTCATTGTGGTGGATTTTTGTCTTTGTTTCATTTTTTATTTTTTTTCTATACCTAGGTTTTATTATTCAATACAACCAGATTTGTTAGTCTTTTCCCTTACTGTGTCTGGACTCGAGTCATAGTTGAGAAAGTTTTACTGCATCCGAGGACAGGAAATAATTTGTCAATATTTTCTTTTAATATTTTTATTGTTTTAGTTTTTACATTAAAATTTCTTATCTACTTGGAATTTAACCCTGATATGATGTGAGAAATATATCCAATTTTATTTTTTTAGTAGCTATCAGTGTATCCCAACATTATGTGTTGAAAAGTTCATTTTCTGACCAATTTGAGATGCCACTATTTTCATACATGAAGTTTCTATGCAAGCAGATCTATTTCTGGGTTTTCTACTCTGTTCCATTAATCTGTTTATTCAAGTAACCAATATCAGCTTGTTTTGATAATAGTTTTTCTCAAATGTTTTGATGTTTGGTGAGGCTTGCCCTCATCATTGCTCTTATGTTTTAGATTTCCCCTGCCCCCTTTGGCTTCTTATTCATCTGTTTCCACTAAACTTGTCTAATTTCCAACTGGAATTTTGAGTACCAATTTTTCAGAAACTTACTGACAGCTGTTTGTCTTGATCCACAAGCGTTGGCTGCCTTGTCACAGAGCCTGGAACATAGTAGTTGCTCAATAAATGTTAATAGAAGTAAAGGGCATTGAGGTGTTATGATGGGGGTTATTTTACAACCTCAACACCCCTAGAAAATGTGATTTCTAGGTGAAAAATTCTGTTTTGATCCTAATTCCAATTACTTCAGCAGCTAAAAGCAAGACTAGATTAATGATACTCAAAAGACATTTTTTAATAAAACAACACATATGAAAGTCCTCTTCATATCGGTGTGACTCCAGTGAGATACTCAAAGTTGGGACAATGTGGAAGGGAGTCTTTTTACTGTGTGCACTTTTGAACGTTTTGAATTTATGACATGTATGCATTAACTGTTTACATTATTAACTACTCAGCAAATTTCATGTCACTCAGTAATCAATGCTATTGTATTTCAGTTCATTCAAGTGAGGAATTACTTTCTCAGGTACTTTACACTTAGGGCACTTGGGACATTTGGATCTGGCAAATGTGGGAACCTCAGGCATCTATCTAGGGTACGTTTTGAATTACTAGGTCTGTGCTTCAGTAGCTTGGCTTCTGTGTTTTTTAAAAACGTCCTGTGCTGGGAAAAAAAGAATTTCTTTCTTTAATAAATGATTCAAGTGTTAAAAATGAGGAAAAGAAAATATGGCACAAAAGAGCATATTTTCCACATTGTTACTTTTCTGTTGGAGAGGACCATGTTAACCCACCCAACTCTGGTTAAATGTAACCTGCCCTGGTTTTTCAGGCTGATCTGGCATGCTGGGTTTGAACAGGGATCTATGTCAAAGAAAGCCAAGAAAATTCATGCTTGCATCAAAGGCTGAATGGAAACAAAAGACTCAGAAGCCCACTCTGTCCAGATGTGGGTCCTACGAATGGATGGAGTCCCAGGTTTTACCTCTAGTAACCCTGACAAAACAAAATGATTCAGAGAATGGCAAACATGTTGAAGTTCCATCATGGTCAGGTTATTTAGTACTCATTTCACCGATGCACAGTCACACTGGGCAAAATGCTTTTAGTAGAGGCCTAGATTCAAACCCTAACTCAATTTACTAACTGCATACACTTAGGCCTGTCTGAGACTCAATCAAGATAATGAAACTAAAAGGAATTTAGAATATGGGATATATAAATGCTTAAGACAGTACCTAGTATCAATTGTAATTAGTATAATCGCTGTCAGAATTCTGTCAAAAATGGTCATTAAAGTAAGACAAGATAAAATGAGACCTGCCTTTCCCTCCACTTTAAGCATCCTCTAGTCTCACTTCAAGCTATGAAGATGTGAATAACCCCCCCACCCAGCCGCCCCTTTCTAGCTTCCCTCCAGGATCATAATCAGTAGCTTTTTCAATGGAGAAGACATGTGTTAACCTCAGAGTGTTTACAAAAAAGCCCAGTTAGAAAGGCAATTATGCAACACACAATTCCATCTATTTTAGCCTGTTACCTGAGTCTCGGTAATTTATAATAGTAGAGGTTTATTTAGCTCACCGTTTGGAGGAGAAGGGTCCAAGATAGAGACTGCACCTGATGAAGATCCGCTTGCTGGTAGATAGCATGGCAGAGGATATAGTGTGGCAAGGCAGAGTACGTGTGTGTCTGTCTGTGTCTATGTGTCAGTCTCATTCTTCCTCTTTATATTTCGCCAGTATTCTATCATGGGGGCTCTACCCTGATGATCTTAATCCTAACCATCCCCCAAAGGCACTACCTCTTAATTCTATAGTCAGATTAAGTTCTTGTCCTCTTCATTCCATCAAAACCAAACATCATCACATGAATTTTTGGAGAATATGTTCAAACCATAGCACCATCCATCTACTCCAAGTAACCAAAAGCTTTTTCTTCCTCTCCGATGGCTAGGGCCTTGGTACGTGCATGAGGAGTCACACCAGAATACCAGATGACACTCATATGCAGGAATACTGCCTGTGGAGCTGCTTCCAGAAGAGAGCAGATGTAGACACTGAGGTCTACTCTCACCCTCCCAGGCCTGGCGTGCTCTGCGATGTGGTGTGCTGAGTACTTGCAGTGCAGAAACCACTTCCCAATTACTCATAATTGAGTTGCACAGAGATTATTATTCTTTTGCTGAAACTTGACTTCTCATCCTGGAAGCAGGTTTTTCTCATTTGGAGGGCGAGGGCAAGTGACATTAAAATGGGTTAGATAATTTTGGTTGGAACAAGGCACAAAAATGTTCCTTGTAGGTTGCAGATGCCTCAGTTGTCATTTTAAAACAAAATCAGGGTGCTCTTTGTAAAAACAAACATGACCCAGTCATGTTAGCTCTCTCTTTGGAATGTATCCATTGTGCTAAATTAGGTATTTTGAAAACCTTCACCAATGGCCCCAAGGTTGTATGTGGCTATTGCTGACTCTACACCACAGGAATTAAGGGCTAAATTCATTCTGCTGAGTTGCTGGTCTCTGCTTATCAAGAGGGCATTGGGATTCATCTCAAAAAATCCTGGAGATTACACACAGGCTTTCATCCAGGAATAAGTTAAAGAATTTAGGAGACGCCCAAGCATGTGTCTTCATACACTAGAAATAAAAATCAAATGTCTTCTAGGCTACTCTAGTGATCCCAAATAGGTAAAATACTTTCCAAGAAAGTGTTCTGTGCAGAATCTGCTCCTTTAACCCACGCACCACCTCCCAGCCTCAAAATTTTGGAAGAAGCACTGTCTGAGGTTCTGCCATGAGTTGATATCACATTAATATAGTCAAATCATTAATGGAAAGCACCCAGGACTGTAGATATGCTGGGCCTTCAAAAAATTCATAAAAAATATATATTTAAAAAAAAAAACTATTCAAAGACTTTTTGCACCCAAATAAACTCATACTTAAATTCCATCTTTCTATGAACTTTTTGAAGCCCCCTAGTAGTTCTTTTGCCGTATTGAAATTGACTCTTGCTTTTGGTTCCATCCAGATTGCAAAGGAGAGGAGAAACTTGATGCTTCACACAAGGCAATTCTTGAGTTAAAATCTTCACTGCACTCATTCAGATCAGGGAAAGCTCATGCTCAGGAGCAGCCAGGGCACTTCTCATTCCCACCCCATCTTGGGCACACAGGCTTGCAAGGAGTCCTGCCTTTGTCTGTGGGAGCCATGGCCTATAGCTAACTCTGGATCCTGGGTGAGATGAGGAGGACAGACCTGCCCAAAGTATAGGCATTCCATCCATGTCCCTTTATGCCTTCTAAGGCCTTTAATACCCTATAAAGCCTACTCCTTAGTCTCCATTTACCCTCCCTTCCATCACTTACCTCTTCTCCTCTTATTTCTAAAAACTATAACCATAGCCTAACTTGGCCTGATTTTTTAACCTAGAAACATATATTTGGAAGTCAGGCAGCTCTAACAGTCCTGAACTGTGCATGCTGATGCTTTAGCTTGTTACTGTTTTGGTCATTATGCTTGTTGTTTTCCTTTCTTTTCATCCTTCAACTCAGGAGGGGCATGGTCACACCCTCGTATGTGAAAGAGTAACCCAGATGATTTTTCATGGCCTCAGTGACAGTTGCCACATGCTGATTGGAGCAGACTGTCAGCAGTATACTTTGCTACAAAGGCGAATTTAAAATATAATCCTGGACATTACAATATTTTATTATGAAGTGCAGCAGTATAAGGTCATCTAAAAGACATGCTGTAAATCTTGCTCTGTTGATTCAACCATCTAAACATATGAAGACAATGAGTGAGGCACACATCCAAATAAACAAATCTCACATGAACACACTCAACAGAGACAGGCTGTCAGGTAGGCGGGGTGGGAGGGGCGTGGAGAAGAGTAATGTGAGGGCTTGGGCTAAATGAGCTGTTGGAGAATACAAAATGCAGCGAGAAGCGTGTTCAAGAAAGTCCAGTTGATACTTCATGAGTAAGCCACTGTGAAGAAATAATTGCCTATGGCAACACAGGATAGAAAGAAATATTTTTAGAACAGAGTCTTTAATTCTGAGGACTCTTTAAAGAAATCTGGTACCTATCAGTAGAAATAATTGTGAAAATCAAGGAAAGCTCTAATGTAAATGGAGAAAAAAGTGGGGAAAGGTCAAGTAATTGATAGGTCTCCTGGTGGCTGCACACCTGTGCAGAACAAGGATGGGCTGGGAAATTGATCTCACTCATCCATTTTCTAGACACAGTTTGATTTCCTTCACGGTCCTCAGTACTCTATGACTGCTGATAACAGCAGTGGCTACTGTTTCTATGATGCTCCACGAATTCCACATATATCCGCATTTAAGCCTCCAGAAAAGGTAAGAATCAGTGTCTCCCAGGGACCAGCAGTTAGTGTAGTGGCTATGTCGCTGGACTCCCATGTAGTCAATGATGGTTTGATTCCTAGACACAGTGGCTTAAACTCATGCCAGACACGTGTGCATGCGTGCCCAAGATCCTGAGAGGAGAATGGAGGAGAAGGGATTGTGGTGTGGCCATCCCACCCTGGGGGTGAGTTCTTGCTTTCTGCCTCTCTGTCTCTCTCTGTCTCTCTGGCGAGTGCACACACCCTATAGCAAAAACCTCTCCAAAAACAAACAAATAAAAGAATCATTGTCTCCCATTTTACAGGTAAGAAAACTGAGACTCACGTGGTACACAGGTTTCCTAAGGTCCCTGACAATAAGAAGCAGAACAGAACCATGAGGACAAGCCCTCTCTACCAGGATGTATTGCCTCATGTATCCTAAATCTCTGTCTAAAAAGATGCCAAACACATGGGAAAGTCTTACAGGAGTCAAACCAAATATCTACACGCATTGTCCACAGTGACATCCAGAGTGAAGATGCTGAGAAATAGTCCTAGAGACACTTAGGTTGTTCACTCTTCATTCAGCAGTTTAGAGACAAAGGCATAATTAGGCTCATCTGTATACAAAGCGAGTCCCTAGCTTACAAATAAAGTGCTTAACTCGCTTTTGTCCACATTTGTATTTTTTCTGACAATTTCAGTTTTGTGTTTTGAAATGTATTCATTCATGAGTCACCAGGGGAAGGCTGTATTGAAGATTATTAAGCTCATCACGGATGTGTTCATACTGAGCCCCGTCTTTGCTGGAGATTTATAAATCTGGTTTGCAGTCTTGGAACACGATGGCGTTTCCAGCACTGTGTCTTTATGTGAACAGGTCTGTTTCTAAGCCAATGACTATTTTGCTCGATTTAAAAGGGGAAAAATAATCTTGAGTAGGGCAAAAAACAAGGGCAGCACATATGATTTGAATTACAGTCAGATAATCACCATTCATGACCAGTCCAAGCTGGAAGGAAAGCTTGAATTTCTCCTTAGAGACATTTCCCGGCTTAACTTTTAACAAGGGCTACAATTGAGTGTGGCCTTTAAGTGAAAACTAAATAAGTTCAACCTATTTAAGGCCTTTACTGACTTCTCCAGCCTGCTATGAAATTAGTCCTTTTGGAAGAAGATCATTTATGAGTTTCATTGTAAATGGTAAAAATAGCTTTTTTTTCTCTCTCAACCCCTCTGAAAATGTTCTAAAGAAAGTTTTTTTTTTTTTTAAACAAATTTTCCAAGCGACAGTGTTGTACACTGTTTCTCCACTCCTCTCTGTGTTTGGGGAACTTATATCAGAATCTGCTTTTTAAAGTCTCTTTTCCATTGGATTCCAAGATGACTAGAAGTGTCTCTTTTTATATGAACCTTTGAGAGTCATTTTGGCACA
This sequence comes from Tupaia belangeri chinensis, assembly GCF_000334495.1. Lineage (NCBI taxonomy): Eukaryota > Metazoa > Chordata > Mammalia > Scandentia > Tupaiidae > Tupaia > Tupaia belangeri. The sequence goes on along the minus strand of NW_006159577.1, from coordinate 6,172,781 downwards.
CAAAAAGATATGAAGTAAAGAAGATATTCCGTGGCTCAAAATCCCAATGCCATATACGCTTCCTCCAGCCCTAGGTTCTTGTTAGACCCTCACATACCTTTCAGGGATAATAAGGAATTTAAACCAAATATCTGTCTCCAAGAGATAGCATCAAGTAAGGTGTGGTTACTCTGAAGCAGTGCTTCATTCGTGGGACCCATCACTTAGCGCTGTGGTTTCCAGCCCTGACTGAACAGAAGAATAACCTGGATACATCAAAAATAAATAAATAAATAAATAAATGATCCCAATGCTCAGGCTGGACTCAAACCAATCACATCTGATTTCTGACCCTCGGGGGAGTCTACTATTTTAGGGGATATGTCCGAGTTCTGGGGTCAGATAAGCCTGTTTATAGCTCATTTTCCTGTGTAATAGTTTTTGCACAAGTTACTTTACTTCTTTGAGTTCTTTTGCACAAGTTCTTTACCTCCTAGGTTTTATCTTACTTTTTTTAATTTTTTTTTTTTTTTTTTTTTTTTTTTTTTGCCATAGGGTTCATGTCTCACTGGAGAGAGAGTGATAGACAGAGAAACAGAGAGGGGGAAAGTGAGAAATTACCCCACCCCACCCCACCCCGGGTGGATGACCATGCCACAATCCTTTCTCTTCCATTCTCCTCTCAAGATTTTGAACGCTCACACACACGTGCCTGAGCTGCCAGGTCCAAAACTCAAACCATGGTCAGCCATGTGGGAGTCCAGCATCTTAACCACTACATCATCTGTTGCTTCCAGGTTTTATCCTATTTTTAAAAACAGCTAAAGATGCATACTTTACAAGGTACTGAAAATGAGGCAAAATATTTGAAGCATAGTCTTACATGTGATCCCTACAAATGTGATATGTGTTTTAAAATATTTAATAATGTTCTCCCCCACAATTTTTTTCCTCACCCTCAATCTATGCCTTTCTTTTCAGAATCTCAGGTAATTTGAAGGAAAAGGATTAATGATGTAGATAAAAGATTAAAGAGGATATCTGGTAAGAATACAACTTTCTCAAAAATAGAAAAGGACTTCCCAAAAGTCAGTAGAGTCAGAATAAAAATCAGCATGACTCAAGGTGAAAGAGCCTGAATCCCTCCTCCCAATCAAGGCCTAGGAAGGAAGCAATTCCCAAGTTTAGTTTGAGGGAACCTAGAGCAGGACACACCTGTTATCCATTTCCTGGGAATGGCCTTAGTAGGAAAGAAATAGCAGTATAAAATTTTTAGGCAGATGAGGGCTTAGTATCACATATTTTCTTTGCCCCAAGTGCTTTAAGAGCCACAAAATAATTCCTGTGTAGTGTGAAGGCAACAAAGAGAGCCTCAGATCTGATGTGATCTTATGGATAAGATGATAGGTGAAGGAATGAGGGGTGTGCCAACTGGGGACAGAGCCAGCCCATGTGCGGAAGAAACCAGCAGGTTATCAATGTGGAGAGATGGCATAAAGGGCCAGATATGCCCCCCTTTACCCCTTTAGTACTACAACAGTTCCTTTGACCTTCATTGGCAAAACCCAGGGTAAATGAGATGAACCCCTACTGAGAAAAATAGAAAAGCTGTATCTCTCATACCAAATTTTGTGACATAAACGTATTTACCATTGACACTGGCTACCAGTTTTTTTAATTTTTCCTTCAACATATTTTGGTGTTTGGTACCTACATTATACAAGTAGCCTCGAGATAGGGGACTGGAAGTAGGAGAGGACTTAATAATCTTCATATAAGAGCCAGAGAAAATAAATTGGCAGGATGGGTTGTTACCACCACATGAAGGCTCACATATCAATTGAAATGAGTCAGATCAGCAGTCTTTGGGTCCTTTTATGGTCTCTGGTAGAACTAGGATCTAAGACACCATGCTAAGCTTGACTCATACAAGTCAACCGAGCAAAACGATAAATGGATATCTGGTTAACCAAACAGGTAGTTCTGATTAGAAAACGCTGAGTAGGTTTTCTGATTTTTTTTTTTTTTAATTGATAGATGTACTTGACCAAACCAAGTAAAAATAGTTCTAACCAGTAACCTGAGGCTCTCTGGTTCTGCTTTCAGGCTATAGGATATACATATCTCACCATAATATATAAAATAAAGCTGGATACTAAAGTTAACAACTTCTGAAATACAGCTATAACAATTATGTGATTATATGTTATCCTGGATTAACATGTGGCCCATAATCCCTTGATATTACAAAACTCTGCTGTGCCATGAGATCTAACGAGTTTCATTTAACGGGAAGAATTATTTGGTAGTGTTACATACCGATTCGTTGTTCAAAACATTTATTGGGATTTAACACTATGAAGTAGATAAACAAGTGTTCCCCAGCTGCTAAATCTCACTTCATATATTTTAAACAATCCACTGTGCTGGTGATTTCTGAAATGTGAAAAGACGTCATATCCAATGCACATTTTTAAATGTTACTTCTGAAGCTACATCTGCTTCACATCGCTTGTTCAAAGTGTTCCATTTTTCTCCAGGGTTACTTAATGATCACATTAGAATGGACAAAAGTCAAGGACTGCATCCATTTTCTGAAATACAGGCCTGAATATTGCACATGTAACCTAATTTTAAGAAAGGGAAACATCTGAAACACTGGAAAACATGTCAACCAGACAATGAAGCTGTGAGGATTAACAAAGTCAAATTTATAAAGTGCAATCAGGTTCTCACATGAAAGAGAGAGGCACAGAGGAATTTTTAAAACTATATTATTACTCTAAAGTGACTGGGTCATCCATTGAACTTTGTGCAATTTTTCAAGCTGCTCCGAAATGACTAATAATGGCATATAATGTATAATACAATGAAATGTGTTGAAATTTGAGGTAATGTTCCCAGTCAGATATTTAAAACACTTGGTCAGCTAGAACACATTACTGCGACACTTCACAGTTCTATGCATTGTGCTTTCACAATCTCTCATCTCATTTCATTCCATGAGTTTGGAACTCTTGTCTCCTTCCCTACATTTTAAACAGGTCCTTGTCTTGCCAACATATTTTACCAGCAAGAAAATTAATTCAAACCATCAATAGTAACATAGTTGTATGAAACAAAGGAAATGCTATTGTATTTGACATCCTTACTGGTTCCCAAGAATTTGGGTGAGCTAAGAGTCTGGCAGCATGACTACTATCTTGTAGGAGAAAAAGAATTAAAAATTTTTTTTCAGCATATATTTGTGACTCTGAGATAAAGAAATGGATTACATAAGCTTGAAATACTGTTTTTGCAATTATACAGCATGCGCACCCCCAGAAGCCTAGTCCTCTTTAGAAGCAACAAACATGGTGTCAACATATCAGAAAGGAAAAGGGCCACCTGGAAAGTACTCAGCTAATTTGACCAATGTAAATAAAGTGCTGGCATAACTTTGACCCTCAAAATACCCAAAAATAACTGCAGACTGTGGTCAACCTCTCAAATATTATGAAATGCAAACAGAATTTCTGGAGCCCAAATTTTAAATATAATTATGTAAAGAAGGATCTGAGATCCTTCAATAGTTGTATTTTCATTTGAGTGAACGACATGAAACAGTTGTTCTAAAGCACTGGGTATTATTAGCTAAGAGGCAAATGTTTTTAATTAAAGAATAGTAAAAGGTAGTGACTGAGGAGAAATTTGCCTTTCCAGGAAAGAGGTTCAATAAGTGGTAATTGAAAGAATGAATTAATTTTTTTAATCCAAGTTGTTCAGAATTAGTTAATGAGTCCCCAAGGAAATTGGTCTCCATATATTTTTACTTATGACTTTATTATCCAAGCTGATGATCACCTCATACACCTAATTTTATTTCTCATAATTTCTGTTGGTCCTCAGAAATCCCATGCACCATAAGAGCTGTGCTATAGTCCTAATTAGGAAGATTTTTCTTTTGTTTTGTTTTTATTTTTTAGAGATTTTTGCCACAGGGGATGTGTGCTCACTGGAGAAAGACAGAGAGACAGGAAACAGGAAATAACCCCTAAGAGGATGGACGCACCATAATCCCTTCTCCTCTATCCTCCTCTCAGGATTTTGGGTATGCACATACCTGGGTTTCAAACCACCAAATTTCAAACCATGAGTTTCAAACCACCAAGTCCAGGACTTGAGCCACAGTCAATCATGTGGGAATCTATCAATGTAACCATTATGCCATATACTGGTCCCTAATAAGAAAGATTTTTAATACCATAGATTCTGAGGATAATTTTCAAAAAGAAATAGCTGTCTCTTTGAAATAAGTGTCCTTTCCAAAAATTATAATTTTGAGAAAAATCAAAACTCTTTGGGAGGGGGACCAGCAGTTAGCGTAATGCTATGTCGCTGGACTCCCATTTAGTTGACCACGTTTAGCGTCCCGGACCCGGTGTCTTAAAACTCACGCCAGGCGTGTGTGCGTACGTGCCCAAGATCCCAAGAGGAGAATGGAGGAGAAGGGATTGCAGCGTGGCCATCCCCCCTGGGGGGGTGGTGATTTCTCACTTTCTGTCTCTCTGTCTCTCTCTGTCTGTCTGGCAAGTGCACGTGCCCTATAGCAAAAACCTCTCCAAAAAAAAAAAAAAAAAACTCTTTGGGATCTGTGCTTCTTTAGAGTCATATCTTGCTAATTTGCCAGTGAAGAAAACTGTCAGAGGATTGTGGTCTCTGTGAAGGGAAATTCTTGCTCTTGCTTTTCTTGAACATGTTGGGCAGAAAATGTTGCACATTTTCTCTGTGTGTGCATATTCTGCCCAACAAATTATAGGGTCCTCTTATTTCATCCTCCCACAGACTGACCAAGGCTGTGCTCCCCAATTCATGAAACCTGGCTAAAAGGTCTGGGTATTATAGAAACAAACAAAAAAAATGTGTGGGAGTTTATTCCAGTGCATATTTAATAAATACATGTGTTTAAAAAGAAAAGCACAGTGATACAAAGATTTTAGAAGAAGGATAATATTCTATGTAGAGAATTGGTTACTAAATATTTTTAAGCATAAATTCTTCTTAAAACTAAGTCTTATATACACTTAATGTATACAAAAGTGAAATTGCTTCTGTTGAATATAGGCAGGGGCAGTATGCAACCTTCAAATCATTGTCTCCAGTTACTTTATTTTGCTTAATATTTGTCTTCCTAGTAATTAAGATAGCCTCTGAACTTGCTTTAAAATCGGCCCAATGATACCTAATTAATCTTGGTAATAATTAATGTTCTAAAGTGTTCTAACTCATAAAGTGCTGCAACATCTACATGCTTACACAGCATTTTTAATTTAGAGAACAGCATTAGAGAGATTCTCCATACTATTCCCTTCCATGCAAGTTTCACAATCAATCATCTCTATGCAGGAAAAATAGGCAATCAATTAAAACCTAAGACGGAGCCATCCCTCTTGAATTTTAGTTTCTGACTTTGCATACTAACTAAATTATTCACTAAAATATGAAATTTGTACAACAGAGATGAGCTTTTCGTTTGCTTCTAGCTGAAGCTGCGAATCCCTGGTGCCAAGTGATTTGCTGGTGTCAATTAAAGCAGACTTCTCAGATTTCCACAGGGGAATTGCAATAACCTTATCCTCTCTTCAGAAGTAACAGTTAGGATTTTTGTTAAGAAAACAATCAAATAAAACACTGACAAAATTGTTGCTAAGGGAAAACAAGCTTGTGCTGATCAAGGAGTGCTTCCTATTAAAAATTACAGAGGAAATTAAGGCTCTGAAGTCCTTGCTAGTGACCCATGTTATCCAGAATCCTTCATAAGTAGCTAAAAGATGACTATAGATTCTCCCTCTGGGAGTTCAGAGAATGAACCAATGCTCTGGACTTTATTTTGGGAAAGATGCCTGTGGTACATTGGATGTGATTTTCCCTTCTTTATACCACAATACCATAAATACTTTTGGTGATTTGGGAAGAAAAAGAGAGCAGATTCACTCTAGGTTTGATCCAACACAACTGTGGAAATGCCGACCAATGCCCATGGAGAGGTGGCCAAGAAAGCAAAATAAGTTGTGTTTTGTAGCAGCACAGTTCCTAGTTTTGTCGAAGAGTCATCTCCTAGAGGGGGCTGTGCCTGGCAAATGCTCTTCCTTTTGTAGCAAAAGGTAGAGATGCTAGTTGGTAGTTCAGCATTGGGTTTCACAAACTGCTTTCAAAATGCCATAAAGAACGAAAAAACTACAGCAAATCAGACCACAAAATTCCATGTAGATCAGTGCAACCAGGGAGTTACTTTTTTTCTTTCAGCAATCAAGTTTCTTTGACAGATTAGCACTTCTTTTAAGACATTGAGAAGGAGATAAAACTAACCTTTGAGTAACAAGGGAAATGTTCCTAGAAAAGGCAGTCGTATTTAGGTCTTCATTATAAGTGTCAGTGGAAGATCAAGTTGGTCTCATGTCCTCCAGGTGAACCGTGGACTATGTGGATTCCAGAAGTCAATCTGTATCTTTTAATCTGGTCCACTGTGACAAACTAAATGGCAAAAGGACTGGAATATTTGTTGGTCTTGCTAGGAGCCATTAATCTGTTAGCCACAAGCAGGAGATCTTCATGAGTCCATTCTACATGAAGCCCACTATTCTTGCATGTATTCCCAAGGTAGAGAGTAACAAGCCTCTTGGCCAAAGAGTTTGAAAAAGAAGGGAAACCAATATCTGCTTAAATAGGCCATAGATACATGGTAGGATTTATTTCACGGGGTTGTAATTGTTTGACTATGAGTCCATCTCTTCAATTGTAAGAGACAAGCAACCATTTCAGCATCCAGTCCAGATCTTGCCACATAGTTGGAATTCAATGAATATTTATACAAAAATAAATTATTTCTGTCTAGCCTAAAAGGCTATGGACAACATTTCCTCTTGACATTCTTTTCCAACCACCAAACTCAAAAATGAAAAGTTGAGAAAATAGAGTAGATTTTATTTTACTGTATCTCTCTAAGGCAAGTCTACATCAATGTAAAGAATTCTAACTGAATGTAATCACAGAATTGGGTCACCTAAGTTTTACTTGGATCTCTGTCTAGTTGATCTGCCTGGCCAAGCCAAGGCTTGGACTGTAACATATTATATTCCACTATATTCCACTATGTTCTAAGGTGGCCTTTGGGAACCACAACAGCATCTTTAAGGTAGTTTCCTCCATTTTCCCTGAGTAACAGTGAGTTCTTCATGACAGTGGGCTCTTCAAATCAGAACCCAGATGTCAGAAGACTTGAAATCATTGGCTTTCAGGCATCTCTGAAAAACCATGCCTGAAAAACCCTCCCAGACTCCAGTGGCGTCAGGCCTCATTCCTTTGCTGAGGATTAATCTACAATATAGGGTTTGGACAAATGGGTCTGGGCAGTGCTCCTCCTCTGGGCAACTCATCAGTAATAGTTTTCCGGCTTGGCTTCCTTGGGGCTGCACAAAGGCCATTTTTGTTTTTGTCAATTATTTGCCTTCCTTGAGGTTCTGCTTTCCCTCAACTTGTTCTTGGCTCATGAGTATCAGAACCCTTATATTCATCACAGCTTCGTGGTCTGTCCAAATTAGGTTGATTTGGGGGCACTTTGCATTTGTTTTTGACATATTAAGACAAGTTTGGCCCTTTGTGCTTTTCCCATTCCTGACGGCACATGGCAAGGCAGGCTGCTGACCCTGCTCCACAGAGAAGAAGAACCCTGGTCACCAAGAGAGATGTCCATTTGTCACATAAAGACAAGATTGGACTCAGACACTGTCCCCACCCCAAGCTGGTAAACAGGACTCAGTATGGCTGCCTAGTTCAGGCTGCAGAGGCTGACCTTGCAGGAAGCCTCATAGCACATATACGGGCCTGCTTTGGGGCTGAGTCCAGGGAGCTGAGGGAGGCCAGAAAGGGATGGTTGTCAGCAAGACAGAGGACTCGCCAGGGAGCAGATCTAGTCTGGTCCAGCCTTTTGAGAGGAAGTGGAAAAGGAGATGACTATTGGCTTTTGTTGAGTTATCCAGAATCCAGACTCAGGGGATGTTAATGGAAATGATTATAAGCTTGACCTATGACCAACTTTTTCAAATCCTGGTCACTGACAGTGAAGTGTACAGGAGTAGGCACCTGGGGAAGCCTATGCTTAATACACCAATGGAGGTGTAAGAAGGAGCAGAATGCATGGCCCAGGATTGCAGTTGTTCCACCACAGCAGCTTGGTCTTAGGGTTTTTCAGAAAAGTGGCAATAAAATAAACTTTGATTCAAAATTCATTGGATTGACTTCAAGTATTGTCTCCCAGACTCCCTACCACATCCTCTGGATCAATACATCAGAGTAATCCAGCTGGATTCATTTAAATATATCAACAGTGGCTTCCTGGAGCCAGTTTCCCGGGTCAAAAGTGATTTTCAAGACGTTTGGGGCAGGTTGTCATTGGAATACAGTTTTACAGGCCCAAATTACTAGCTACTGGAGTCTATGGAAAAGTGTTCCCCTTTAAGTAAACTTCCTTTCTTCCTTTAAGACCTCAGGGAAAAATAACAATTCAAAAGATTTTTTTTCCTAAGTTCTTTCTACATTGAAGGTTTTTATTGCCAAAACCATTTGCTGTGTGTGAAGCACTGTAAAAGGTGCTGGGCGCCTTATCTTAGATACTATCTGGCAGACTGGTTGCTGAGGGATAAAAAGACGATTTTCCATTTAACTTCAAGAGTTTGCCCAGCCTATGTTGCAGGAGATAAAGGCTGGAGAATGATGCAGTGAAGCACAGTTGAGGGAGTAAAGATAAAAGCAGAGTGTCTCAGCAGCTTGCCTAGATTCTTCTGTGAAATACTAAAAGCCCAGTCATTTGACATACAAAGTGTAAAATTCCTGTTACATATTTTATATCTACTATTCATATTTTGTTTGCGTTTCCCATCTTTCAAAGCATCCCAGGCTTATTTTCACCTTAAGCCCTCCTCACCCAGAGTCCCCCACTTTTCTCTGCTCACCCAAGCTTCCTCCATCTTTCAAGTTTCCCTCAACACTCTTAAAATTAAGAGACCTGTTTAATTGAACCCCGGCTCTTGCATTGACCAGCATATGCCTTTGCTGAGTCATTTATTTTGCTTTTAATTTTTTAAGGTTTTCTTTCCTTCTTTCTTTCATAAGTGAGGGAAACAGAGACAGAGAGAGAGAGAGAGAGCGCACAGGAACAGAAACAGCACTGCCAACAGGGCCTTGATGCCACCATCCACCCACAGCTTTAGCTAGCCCCAGATCATGGGTAAGCATGTGCCTGGCATACTAAGGGAAGTTTCTATATCCGAACCCAAAACCTTCCCACATGGATTGACATCTCAGAGTGGCACATTTTTACGGCTTTACATCATCATCTGGTCCCAAGTGAGTCACTGTTACCTTCTGAGGCTCATCTGTAGAACAGGTGCATTAACTCTGGACTTGCAGGAAAGCCAACATTGATAAGGTCATAATGTTCTGAAGACCCTAGCATGACACAAATGCAAACAATCATGTCTTCCACTCCAAACTCAGAGCAGGAATATCTGCACCACTCACTTACCAAACAGCCCAACTACTTAGTCAAGTGTTTACATTCCATCTAGGTGGAAGAGAGTTGGTATTTCGTTTCTCTATGTCATGAGTTTCGTGGATAAGGAAGAGTTATCAAAACACAAATCTATGCGTGACAAAATGGATTATTTATAAAATTAGAAAAATATATCATTGTATTATTATTAATATAAACTGTAGCATTATTACTCAATTAGAAGACCCAGAATCTTGAGCAGTAAAGAAATGGTAGAACAGAACTTGTTAACAATTGAAGAAAAGAAAATTACCCAGAAGATTACACAATGGGCATGCTGGAAGGAGCAGATATAAGTAAGTAAGGATGAACAAGGAGAGCCATTTAGCATGAAACGGCTTCTGTAATTTTGCCAAAATAACCTACTTTGTGATCCAGTGCTCTGAAAGTCATATGTGAAGGAAAAGATATGGGTACTATAGGACAATTATGTCAGGGAAAAAAGGATGTGTCAAATGCCCCAATACTTATTTCATCCTTTGTTTATATTAAAAAATCAGCACACTGTTGTACTCTATTCTGCTTATTCTAAAATAACTCTACTTCTATTGCTTTTAAGTTTTCCCACTGTGTATAATAGCAATTTTGATCTTGGTTTTAATTGGCTTTATTCTTTCTAGAATCACATATTCTTAGATAATGAAGAGCTGCACCTGTCTCCCTTCTTAACTGCATGATATGCCCATCAAGAATGCTGGGGCGGCTGCTACTAGAGTTCTTGGAGAAGGAGGAAACAGTCCACTATGATATGATTACCAAAAACCCCATGGTTGTACCTTGTATTCAATAAACAATGATTTCTGATTACCATTTAAGAATATAATATTATCATGTCATAGCAAAGTCTCTTTGGGTTTCTTTTTCAGGCTGTTTGTTACAAAGAGGAAGTAAATTACTTCAGTGGGAAGAAAATGATGATCGCAAACACTATCACAGGCTGGTTTTTTTGTGTGTGTGGAATGAGCAGCTCCTGAATTTGGGGACTGTCCCTGGAATATTTTGCTTTGAAGCCCAGGGTTTATGAAGCATGATTCACATCCCTGCTTCTGGAACCAGCAGCAATTCTCAGGACTCACAGGATGATGAAAAGCTAACGCTAATAACTTCAAAAATGTACATAATATGATAACAGATCAGACAAGAGAAGATAAATTCCATAAGTAAGGTGCAATAAACTATGAGGCTGAACCCGAACCAAAAATACAGGATGTGTCTGAGCTGAGAGCTGCGAAGAAAACGATGGTGATTTTCAGCAGAAGAACTTTTCAGGAGTTTCAGGAAGTTGAACTTTTCAAGTTAATCATTTTAAGGTGCCGCGAGCCGATGTGACAGAACAAATAATGTCCTGTTATCCAAGCTGCCACCAGGTGTTCCTGCACCCCTTTCATTGCCAGGAGCCCTCCGCCCACATCACCCCTCCCTCACCTGGGAAAAAGGAGCATAATGCTGCAAGGGGAACAGAACAGCTTTGTCAGGCCTGTGCAGTCTTGGGCTGTGTAAGCTCAATGTGGAATTAACCTTCCAGGGCGCAGTATTGATCAGCCACTCTACATCCCTGACTCTATTTTTGCCAACTTATGGCCATGGGTGGGGAGGGACAAAGACAATCCTAGGTGACCTTCAAAACCGTGGGACCAGCAGTTAACGTAATGGCTATGTCTCTGAACTCCCATGTGGCTGACTGCCGTTCGAGTCCTGAACCCAGTGGCTTAAACTCACACGGGGCGCATATGCATGCGTGCCCAAGATCCCGAGAGAATAGAGGAGAAGGGATTGCAGTGTGGCCATCCCCCCCTGGGGGTGATTTCTCGCCTTCTATCTCTCTGTTTCTCTCTGTCTTTCTGGTGAGCGCACATGCCCTATAGCAAAAACCTCTAAAAATAAAATAAAATTAAATAACTATGTTCAAGGCTGGTGCCTGATTGGAAATGGTATACTTTCTCATTTGCTCATCTTCATCCCCCAACACTGCCCATTTCTTTTCAAGTGAAAACCATATCTATTTTCAAAATCCCTTCATAAGTGATAATTTAAGAGTAAAGGACTGCAAAGAATGAAGTCACATGATATGCTTTAATAAAAAAAAAAGTAAAAAAACTCACTACTTTGTCAAAGTTTTGCCTTTCTCACAAGCTGCTATGATATTTACTTTAAGTACATATAAAGTAGAGCTCAAGCTGAAGATGATAAAGCTTTAAAAAAATAAAAGCCTAAAAGTCGAATATTTCTTTATCTTACAGAAACCTATTGAGTCAATTCCTATATAGTTAGTGCTTGAAGAGAGGAGGAAAAGTATTGAATTCAATCAACTTCCATATGGACTCAGATGTTTAGAAATGGAAAATCATCTGCCTAAATTTATCTATGAATCTGACTTTCAAACAAGAAAATGATAATCCATTCATTCCATTTTTATTAAATGGACTGCCAAAAATACACTCTACAAAAATGAACAGAGCCAAATCTATGTTCTTGGATGTGTTCACAGACCAGTCTAGGAGACAGACACCTGTGGTCAGGCCAGATGGGGTTGGTGTGGTCACATTCTCAGAATAGCTACAGAGGATGCTATTGGGAAGAAGCCAGAGGCTCAGGAGGAGTACTGTGAAAATGTCTTCCAAGTTGAGGGAACAACTAACCCTAAGGTGAGCCTAGAGCACGGCACATCTTTGAGGAGCCAGTGTGTGAGAATGACTAGACCACAGAGCATGACCTGAAGAGGCCAGCAATAAGAAGGAGGGTGGAGAGGGAGGCTGGGGCAAATGCAGAAGGCTTAGAGGGCTGAAGGCTGAAAGTGATGAAACCAAGGAATAGATTAACCGGAAAGAGACCAGATGGGATTAGAGCTTTAGAAAGGTGTCTCAGGATGCTCAGGGAGAAAGAATTAGATGGGAACAAGAAAACCACCTCAGAAGCCAACATAGATACCCAAGCATGAGGACTCTGGGAAAGTTGGTAACTATGGTAGGTGGTCAAGAGAAAAGAGATGGCAGAGTGAGGTAGAATGAACACAGGTACTGGTGATTGCTGTAGAGTTCAGACAAACGAGGTGTTGGGAACAACCACAGGTATCTGGCTTGGGCCACTGAATAACTAACAGCTCAGTAACACAGGAATTGAAGAGAAGGTTAAGATTTGAAAGGGGAAATTAGTTCTTCCTGGGCGAGGGGTTCCATATCCTAGTAGATTAGAAGTGGCCATAGAACATCAACAACAGTTGTTCAAAGAGATCTGAACCTTAGAGAGAGAGAGATGTCCCCGATTGTAGAAGTCATTCATTATGGCTGACATGTGGGAGGGGCTGAGATAAGGTAGGAAAATAATGTAAAATGAGAAGAAAAGAATATCAAGGATGGAACATCAATATCGAAAAGAAGAAAGAGACGGGTGACCAGCAAATGACATAATGGTTACATTGTTGGACTACCACGTAGTTGACCATGATTTGAGTCCTGGACATAGTGGCTTAAACCTCATGCTGGGCACTTGTACATGTGTGCCCAAGATCCCTAGAGGAGAATGGAGGAGAAGAGATTGTGTTGTGGCCATCCCCCCTGGGGATGATTTCTTGCTTTCTGTCTCTGTCTCTGGTGAGCACATGTACCCATGTACCCATAGCCCCATAGCAAAAACTCTCAAAAAAAAGAAGACAAAAGAAAAGAAAGACAAGAAAAGAAAGATGGCAGGGAAATATGAGAGTAATAAAAATGTTTGCACATCTACATTAATTGCAGCCTTATTCACGATTGCTAAGACATGAAATTAACTCAAATGTCCACAAACAGGTGAATGGATTGAAAAATTGTGGCACATATACTCCATGGAATACTATTCAGCCATTAAGAAAAAACAAAAACAAAAACAAAAACAAGGCTCTGGAATTGGATAGAAAGTGGATGAATATGGAAGATTTGTTGCTGAGTGAAGCAAGTCAGGCTATGAAAGAGAGACATTGCATGTCTCCACTTAACATATACTGACTGTCTGTACTCTATGGTAGAGACTGAAAGACTAGAGAACATAAGAGTATTAAAAATTATAATGGACACTAGAAACAAAATGGAAAGAGAGTGTGAGAGGGGAAGAGCATAGGAAATTTGGGGGGAAAATAGAGAGGTAAGACCCTTGTGGGACACAGATAAGGTTTATTATCTGTTGACAAGGATGTGTATGGTGGTCTCACCTGGGCTGGACTGAGGTGTATATCATGTTGGGTAAAGTCTCCTCACAATCTAAATGATGTATAGCGATGTAATGTATGAATAATAATAATAAAATACTAAAAATAAATAAATAAATAAGAAAAAAATGGAAGTTGAAAGAACCAAGAGGATTTTTAGTTTTCTTTTTCTTTTTCTTTTTTCTTTTTTTAGGTCTTTACCATAAGGCATATTGCCAAAGAGAAAGAGACAGAGACAGAAAAAGGGAAAGTGAGACATCACCCCCCAAGGATGATGACCATGTTGCAATCCCTTTTCCTCCATTCTCTTGAGATTTTGGTCATGCACGCACACGTGCCTGGCATGATTCTCAAGCCACCAGGCCCAGGACTAGAACCACAATCAGCCATGTGGGAATCCAGTGCCTTAACCACTATGGCACCTACTGACCCAAAAATTTTCGTAAAATAAAAGAAGAACAAAATTTGTGAGAATAGGAGTGAAAGATCTAGATAGCTAGGGGTGTGGTCAGAAAGCAGGATGAATGAATTTAAGCCAACAGGGTAGCCAGGGATGATGAGAAGAGCCATAGCCCTATAATTTCCATCATCCATCTCACTAAACAGCAAACAATATAAATGAATGAACGTTAGCATTCATTGAGATATATACAAAGTATACTTTTGGTTAAAAACTTAAATTTGCTTGTGCTATTTATATATCATCTTCAAATAAGTCTCTCAGCTATCCATTCTAGCCAGATAACAGTCCCCAAGACTTTACCACACATAAAAGGTGATGAAACTAGTTTAATAAGAAGGTGCAGTTTAATAGAAAAGGACAATATGGGGATAAGAGCTTTGGAAAGGCAGCTCTGGATGGTCAGGAAGGTTTCCTAGAGCAAGGAACTTCAGTGGGAGTTTTGGTCAAACTGAGAAGGAGGTCATGGCAAGGGGTTCCTGAAGTAAAAAAAGAAAAAAAAAAAAAGGTTCCTGGGATGGAGTCAAAAATCTATGGGACAAAGCATCTGATGGTCAGTCACTAAGGCATGGAAGAATCCAGAGTCATGAGAGGCACACTGGGGAAAGGGAGACCTGGAGCTTAAAACCCAAGTAAATTAGGAAAGAGCCTGGGAACTGGGGAGATGCAGAGGCTGAAGAACTGTATTCCATGCCATAATGAGAAAGAAAAGGCAATGAAATCAAGGGAAAAGAAAAAAGAGAAGAGGTAGAGATGAAAGAGAACAAGAAAAGGAAGGAGGAGAGGAAGAAGAGAAGACAGATGATAAAAGAGGTGACAGGAAAATCGATCCTAACATTTGCTGCCTCGCTCCCAAGCATCTCGGAGTTCTGTCCCCAACTTTCACTGTCACATTCTATCCCTGGGGTAACTAAAGACCCCAAAGAGGGGCTATCTTGGCTTCTGGCAACAAGCTTGCTTCTGTGACTCATAAACCAAGGGACTCCAGACCTCAGGCTGTGGACTAGTGTGATCTCCTCCAAGGACAACTCCATGAGCATCTACACTGCACCATAAGACTTTTTCTCCAGAAGCCATATTATATTGCCTGGGAGAACATCCTCTGATTTTGAGTCAATGTGGAACTCAACTTCCACTGTCTCTAAGTCCTCAGTTCCAGGGCTCTAACTGCAGTTTTCCCTTTGTCTCAAAAATCACACATGAAAAGGAAAGGAGTTCCTGTCTTCACAAGGAAAATTTTCTTTTTCTTTCTCCCTTCTTTCTTTCCTTTTTCTTTCTTTCATCTTGTTTTCCTTCCTTTCTTTTTTAATTGTCAGAGGGTACATGTGCTCACCAGAGAGTAATGGGGTGGAAGAGAGAGAACTCCCTACTGAGGTGTGGTCATGCCAGAATGCCAGAATCCCTTCTCCATTTCTCCATCCCATCTAGGTTTGGGGCACACTCACAGAGGAGCTTGCTGTGTTTTTCAAGCTGCTTAGGCTAGGATTTGAACAATGGTTGGCCATGTAGGATCCAGCGTCCCTTAACTGCTAGGCGACCAGGCTGACCCCACAGGGAGATTTTATAAGCACACTGAGAATAAGCCTCGGTCTAAGTCATACCTGTCCCTCATCCCTGTTATCATTCCTACAACAGAGAAGTACAAAACCGGCTGCCAGTGAATGCTAAATTGGCTGGTTTTAAAAGGAAATTAAAAAAAAAAAAAAAGACTCTCCCTTAGCTAGCATGAAGAGAACACTGAGAACAATACTAAGTCAACAAATCTGTCCTAATTTGAAGACCAGCAAAAAATGGCACTAACTCCAAGGCCGAATTTCTATTCTTGTTTGAAGTCCTCCAAATGCTTTCCATTGCACTGAAAATAAATCCAGCCCCCTTGGCAAACCTGCCAGGTCTTCACCCTCTCTCTCACCTCACCTTCCACCATGTTCTTCTGAGCTCACCAAGATTTTTCCTTTTCCTTATTTCTGTTTTCCAGTTTCCTCTACCTGAAATACTCTTCCCTAGACCTTTGCATGCAAGCTCCTGCATATCATTCAGCTCTCAGCCCAAATAACACCTTGTCCCTGAAGTCCTCACTGAGTGGCCCATTTAGACCTGTACCTGGCACTCTCTGTCCCATGTCACAGTTGCCACTCTTAATTTCATGACCCTGTTCTGTAGTCTTCACAATCAAAAGCTTTGTTTCCAGTTAAGTAGAAACTTAGTGCCCAGTCTCTCTCTGCAGAAGGTAAACTTTTTTTTTTTTTGAGAGAGGTATTTTTGCTATAAGACTCATGCACTCACTGGAGAGACAAGAGACAGAAAATGAGAAATCATTCCCTAGGAGGGTGGCCGTGCTGCAATACCTTCTCCTCCATTCTTCTCCTGGAATCTTGGGCATGTACACACACGTGCCTGGTGTGAGTTTCAAGCTGCTGGGTCCATAACTCGAACTATGGTCAGCCATGAGATGTAACTACTATGCAATCTGCTGATCCCAAGAATTGGCCCTTGTCTGTCTCATTCTGTGGGTCCTTCAATTGAGGAAACAATTACGTATTTGTTGAGTGAATGAATGCATGAGTAAATGAGTTATGGCTGATATATTCACATGCTGTAGCAATCCAAAGATCAAGGAGAGCTGAGAAGTAAAGCTTGGGAGCCTCTGACCCCAGCTGGGGCGGGGCAGGGTGGGCGGGGGGCAGTCATTTCCAGGTAGGCCTGAGTCTGAGTCTTCGACTGTCTCCATACTGCTGTTTTCATTTATTCAACTCTCCTGCGATGCTCAGTTCTTTCTGACCTGACTCCTACCCACCACTTCTCCAAAGGATTCAGTGAAATCCCAGAGATAGTTCTAAGGTCCACTCCCAGACCTAGAGCTAGTTCGTCTTTCTGCAGTATTTGACACTCACGACTACAAAGTGACCTTCTGTTACTCTCTTTGATCTGTTTTGAGGACACCATTCTACTCTAATCCTTGTAGTACCTCCAATTATGAATCCTGATTTCTTCTAGTTTAGCCTGGAAATCTATAGACCCTGAAGTTGAACTCTAATGTACAGCTCTCACCTGCCCAAGAAATACATGTCCCTCAACTGTGTCTGAAGTTGCCAGCTCTCTACAAAAGCTCCTTCCGTTTGGGAAAATTCCCCAGGTTATCCATCCCCTACTCCAGACCCCTCCCTGTCTACCTTGAGTCTTATCATTTCTGGGTTTTGTCCCATTAGTCTTCAATGGCCCAGAGAGTAAACTTCAAACTCTTTTTTTTTTTTTTTTTTTTTTAGAGAGGTTTTCGCTATAGGGCGCGTGCGCTCGCCAGACAGAGAGAGACATAGAGACAGAAAGCGAGAAATCACCCCCAAGAGGGGATGGTCACGCTGCAATCCCTTCACCTCCATTCTCCTCTCGGGATCTTGGGCACGCACGCACACGTGCCCGGCGTGAGTTTTAAGCCACCGGGTCCGGGACGCGAACCGCGGTCGACTACGTGGGAGTCCAGAGACATAGCCATTACGCTAACTGCTGGTTCCCTAAACTTCAAACTCTTTAGCGTACCTGTAAGGCTCTTCACATTCTGGCATGATTGCCTTGCATAATACTAACTCTGGCCAGTGCCCTCACTTTCATTCAATCCTATCCACCCTATCTTCCTGCTCCTCTGCATTTTTTCTGTTCTCTGAACTTGCCTTGTCTTCTCAGAGAGCCACTATGCTGTAGACTATAATGTGAACACCCATTGCAACTATGCTCCTGTCTCATACATACACACACATACACACACATACACTGGTGTGCAGTGCACTACCTGAACAGCCATGCACAGCAGCTCTGTCCAGCCTTTTAATGATGACTTGCCTATGTGCATTCTTCCCTTTACATGGAATATCTTCCATTATTTTCTCTTTCCCCTGATATATTATCTTCCAATTTCTCCAGGTGAAGTTAACTGCTTCCCTTCCTAGACCCTCTCAGTGGCTAATAGAACTTCAATCATTGCACATTTTACTTTAATGATCTGCCTACTTGTCTGTCTCACCAATTAGTCTGGAGCAGAGACATCTCCCGTTCACTTTTCTTCTCTTTTAATCTCAACTGTGTGTCACAATAACTGACACATAAACAGGGCTCGTGCAACGTCTGTAGAATAAAGAGCAATCTTCTGAAGTAGAGTTTAGAACAAGCCTGAGCAAATGCTCCTCCATTATCTTATCCAGAGAATAATTACTCCTAGTTCAGTATTTTGGTATAAATAAAAGGTCTTAAAGGCATACTCCATTACCTACATACTTCAGAATGTTCTAGAGGTTGCTCACACTCATTCACTTGTTCATAAAGTACTTACCAAGCCCCTTCCATGCCCCAGGCACTGTGCTAGGGCTATGGATACAATGTAGGACACTGAAAAGGCCAGTTTTGTTGACCTTGCATTCAGAAGAAGGGAAGCAGGGGAAAATAAGCAAATGGACTAAAAATCCACTCGTAGTAGGAGCGTAACAGGTACTAAGGAGAAATAATTAAAACAGGAATGGGAAGAGGGATAGAGTTTACCATTTTAGATACCACGCCAGAGAGGCCTTCAGAGGGCAGAACACCGAGGAAGCAAGTGCAGGCTGACATTCTTATTTAAACAGTTTGAGCATGGCATCTCTTCTTGAGGATGCCAAATACTTTCTAAGCAAGCAGCCATTGTTGTGACCCCCAAGGACTCTGATGAGGCCAGCCAGAGGAAAAGGATTGAGGGCACTTCTCTGAGGGCCCTGAGTAGCCCCCACTCTAGCTCTCAGCTCCCTGTTTTCTCATGGAAGAAAAAGAACAGAGCTCTGGGACTGACAGACTTCACTTTGCTTTTTGCTTTGAAATACAGGTGGGAAGGACAGGAAGCAGGTGTGTAGCTGTGACAAGCACACTGGGGAGGCATCGTGCCTGGTAAGTGCTTTGGGGTTACTTCCTCATCAGTAAAATGAGGGTTTTTAGCACCAGTTCTGCCTCCCATCCCTGCCCTACCTGCCAAGAATAAGGTATAGTTTAAAGGGGGGTTTATAAAACAAGGCATCTGGTCAGCAGTATTCCCTCTCCTCAGTAGGTTTGTAGAGGGTTATTGTCCCCTCCTGGCCTCTGTACTTCTTGTCATTTCATCCCTCTCATCTCCTTTGTTCTTCATGCCTAAATGATTTGGGTTGCTTTCTGTTGCCTTGCTTAATCCTCGAGATCCACCTTGGGAAAGCAGGCTTGTTTTAGACATGAGGACTCTTGAGGCTGACATCTCCCGTTCACTTTTCTTCTCTTTTAATCTCAACTGTGTGTCACAATAACTGACACATAAACAGGGCTCGTGCAACGTCTGTAGAATAAAGAGCAATCTTCTGAAGTAGAGTTTAGAACAAGCCTGAGCAAATGCTCCTCCATTATCTTATCCAGAGAATAATTACTCCTAGTTCAGTATTTTGGTATAAATAAAAGGTCTTAAAGGCATACTCCATTACCTACATACTTCAGAATGTTCTAGAGGTTGCTCACACTCATTCACTTGTTCATAAAGTACTTACCAAGCCCCTTCCATGCCCCAGGCACTGTGCTAGGGCTATGGATACAATGTAGGACACTGAAAAGGCCAGTTTTGTTGACCTTGCATTCAGAAGAAGGGAAGCAGGGGAAAATAAGCAAATGGACTAAAAATCCACTCGTAGTAGGAGCGTAACAGGTACTAAGGAGAAATAATTAAAACAGGAATGGGAAGAGGGATAGAGTTTACCATTTTAGATACCACGCCAGAGAGGCCTTCAGAGGGCAGAACACCGAGGAAGCAAGTGCAGGCTGACATTCTTATTTAAACAGTTTGAGCATGGCATCTCTTCTTGAGGATGCCAAATACTTTCTAAGCAAGCAGCCATTGTTGTGACCCCCAAGGACTCTGATGAGGCCAGCCAGAGGAAAAGGATTGAGGGCACTTCTCTGAGGGCCCTGAGTAGCCCCCACTCTAGCTCTCAGCTCCCTGTTTTCTCATGGAAGAAAAAGAACAGAGCTCTGGGACTGACAGACTTCACTTTGCTTTTTGCTTTGAAATACAGGTGGGAAGGACAGGAAGCAGGTGTGTAGCTGTGACAAGCACACTGGGGAGGCATCGTGCCTGGTAAGTGCTTTGGGGTTACTTCCTCATCAGTAAAATGAGGGTTTTTAGCACCAGTTCTGCCTCCCATCCCTGCCCTACCTGCCAAGAATAAGGTATAGTTTAAAGGGGGGTTTATAAAACAAGGCATCTGGTCAGCAGTATTCCCTCTCCTCAGTAGGTTTGTAGAGGGTTATTGTCCCCTCCTGGCCTCTGTACTTCTTGTCATTTCATCCCTCTCATCTCCTTTGTTCTTCATGCCTAAATGATTTGGGTTGCTTTCTGTTGCCTTGCTTAATCCTCGAGATCCACCTTGGGAAAGCAGGCTTGTTTTAGACATGAGGACTCTTGAGGCTCAAAGGAGGGGAGTAGTGGGGTCACCAGGGGGCCCATGACTAAGCAGAAATTGAGTTTCAGGTATTCCATTCTTCTTTTAAGCATGAGTCACCCTGCCCTGGGCAAACACATACCTACACACACACACACACACACACACACACACACACACACACACACACAGGGTTCCATAGTGTCACAGAGTTGGGCTCTATAAATAAAGCTATAAATAAAGCTATAACTGCTTTCTAGTTACCTTGCTTCTCTTATCAATGAGTTTGAGTAAACTAATCCTGTATTTGAGTTCAACCTGAAATCTAGACTTAGCAATTTAGACAAAGGGCATTTTCAAAGCTCAAAGAGTTGTCCAATGTAAAGTTAATGCTAATGAGTTCAAGAAATATTTTCAGAATTTCAACTTTCCAGAATCTTATAAAACTCTAATCAAGGCCATAATTTGGGCAGATAGGAGGCTGGCTTCTTTCCGTAAGTGATTCTGGCTAGGGAATGATGCAAATGTGGTGAGTGGCTAATAATTAAAGGATTTAATTAAGCATCGTCTGGGAACATGTCTAGTAGCTTAGTGTGTGCGTTGGCAGCTCCTTGCAAACTGATGGGTTCAGGGGAGAGGCAAGCACTGTTGGAGACAAAGAAGTTGGTTATTTGGGGAAATTTTTCTAGTCCAAGGGTAAAAAGAGACACATGTAAACTATTGATAATACACATTTGGGGCAAGAGTTTCAAAGGAGATGATAAAGACAGAGATTTTTAATTGCTTAACATACAGTTATTTAACTGTTATGACCCCAGCATCTACAGCCTATAATGGCAAATGGTGGACAAGAATGACCTCCCACTCACCTCTCTATTTCTAGAAATAGAAATATTTCTGAAATTTCTGAAATTCTGAAAATATTTCTTGAACTCATTAGCATTAACTTTACATTGGGCAACTCTTCGAGCTTTGAAAATGCCCTTTGTCTAAATTGCTAAGTCTAGATTTCAGGTTGATACCCAATGAATGCTCAAGATTGAAGTAGTAAAAGAGTAAGTAAGCACTTAAAGCATCTCAAAAAGCAAGGTCCAGACAAGGTGGCTCAGTCCATACCATACTGGACTACAGTGTTAGAAGTCACATGGCTAACCTTGAGTTCAGATCCCTGAGTTGGCCTGAAAACTTCTGGGGAATGCACATGGATGCCCAAGATTTTGAGGAGATGGAGAGCTATGGAAAGGGGACTGCAGTGTCATAGATCCTATTGAATGTGCTTTCTTTTTTGCGCTCTCTCTCCCTCTCTCTCTCTCTCTCACCTGAACATGCATACACATGCACTCTCTAACTTAAAAAAAAAAAAAGGCAATGATTATGTAATGTTGAGAAAAAAACAAACTCATACAGTATATAAAAATCTGTACCTAGCGTGATCTAACTGTATAAACAAACATACGGAAAAAGAATTTGAAGGAAATATTAGTGGTGTTATTTCCAGTGGATTAAATAATGTTTTTTCTTTCTTTTTTGCTCCTTGATTTTCTATACTGTCATGTGTGTGTGTGTGTATACACATATGTAACTTAAAGCCCATAAAAATAGAGTTGATGTGTATCAAAAAGAAAGTGAATACTGCTACTCATGATGAGACGTGAGACTCAAAGGTGAACAAGATCTTAGGGATGATCAATCATTTCTTTCATTCATCAGTTTATTTCTCCCATCAGTCAAAAAACAATGAATTAGGGGGAACCAGCAGTTGGCGTAATGGCTATGTCGCTGGACTCCCACGTAGTGGACCGCGGTTCACGTCCCGGACCCGGTGGCTTAAAACTCACGCCGGGCAGTTCAGGTCTGCTGTAGTAATGACACTAAAAGGAGTAATGGCCTGAAAGCCCACCTGGAGACCTGTAGGGGTAACTTCTGTGTGGTCTTTGGTCAATGTAATATCCTACTTTGTACCTAACCCTAGGGCTGAAGCTCTTAATTACTCTGCTCTCTTAGTCTCCTAGAGACCAGATCAGACAGATCCTCTCACTGTAACCATCCCCAGACTTCTGCACTCTCTACACTCTGTCCTCTTTCATCCTCCTTCACTGGCTTTGTTCTACTCTGAAAATCACACAGCATAAGGGTACTCATCAGCCAGTGAGTGACCAGGTGTCCTCCTGCAGTCCTCTGGGTTTTAGCCTAAACATTCATGGGTCCTGGAACCCTCTTCTAAGATTTCCTATGATCCAGTAGCCTACACCCCCCCTCCAGACTGCTGCAGTTGATCAAAGTCCTTAGAGTTTGACTTCATAGCAGAGCCACTCGTTGTGGTTTGACCATGTAGTAGACCATAGCCCATGCTTCTCTGTGCGGTCTGACCAGCACAGAAGGGTCATCTCTCTTGAGTCATACAACAGATTTCTGTTATCACATCTCAAAAACATGCTCCTGG
Source organism: Tupaia belangeri chinensis (assembly GCF_000334495.1). Lineage (NCBI taxonomy): Eukaryota > Metazoa > Chordata > Mammalia > Scandentia > Tupaiidae > Tupaia > Tupaia belangeri. The sequence continues at coordinate 6,149,714 of NW_006159577.1, read as the reverse complement.
GGACTAGGGGGGGTGGCAGGTGGAGATCATTTTAAATGAAATGATGAGATGCCTTTCTTTTTATGGCTGAATAATATTCCATCACCTAAATAGATCATATTAACTTAATTTATCAGTTGATAAACACATACGTGGATTCCATATCTTGGTTATTGTGAATAGTGCTATAATAAACACAGAAGCCCAGATATCTTTTCAACATATTTATTTGTTTTATTTTGGATATATACCCAGTAGTGGAACTAATGGATTATGAGGTTGTTCTTTCTATTTTAGCTTCTTGAGGAAATTACATACTGTTTTCCATATAACTGTGGTAACTTACATGAGCACCAACAGTGCACAAGAGTTTCCCTCTCCACATCCTTGCCAGCATTTCTTGTTTGTTTGTTTTTGTTTTTCTGTTTTTTTCATAATAGTCCTTCTAACCGGGAGGAGGTGATATTGTGGTTTTGATTTACATTTCCTTGACAATTAATGATGCTGAGCACTTTTTTGTGTACTTCTTGGCCATTTGTAGTCCTCTTTCGAGAATGTCTGTTAGAAAGCATTTATCACATGCCAGCTAGATATCGCCAACTGTGCTGAGCATATAGAAATACTAAAGAAGACAGACTCCATCTCTGCCTTTAAGGAACAGACTCTGAATAGACTCTATTTGGAGACCTAAGAAGAGAACACATAGATTGATAGAACACTGAAGTCTCTTCCATTATGGAGAAAATTACAACACAACAGTGGAAGTCAAAGAAAGTCACGGGTGGTGGGGGTGGGAAGGAGGGACAAAGCAAGGATCAGGAGTGTTAGGGCCAAAAGGCTTCAGTGAACATTCATTTGGATGCATTCCTTAGAAATCAATTACTTAGTATCTACGATGTAGGGCATTACACTAGGAACTGGGCTTGTAAAGATGACACTGACACTACAAGGCACTGAGTCTGGCAAAAGAACAGAATTAACGTCAGGAATAGTTCTTTACAACAAAATGCTAAGGAAGGGATGATGCAGGGTGAATAATACATGTGTTTGGGCCAATTGACCTGATTTCAAACCCCATCTGAAACATTCCTCTGAGCTTCAGCTTCCTCATCAGGGAAGGGAGCAGGAAAAACAAACAAACAAACAAACAAACAAATGAAAAAAAACCTCCTTGACAGGTTGTTGGGGGACATCTTAGTTTGGGTCCTGGAGATACCAAGAGAGAATTGGTTGTGCTGGAGAATTACTGGAGTGGGGGCAGGTAGCCTACAGGAGGCTTAGGAGAGCTATCTGTCATGACTCATGATCAATAGGCCAGCCCTGTGGAGAAGGCAGGGGAGATAGGAGGTAGGAAAGTTGAGCCTTGGCATGCCACACACTTTGGGGAAAGTATTAGGAGGTCAAAGGTGCCCACCATAGGAGTGTTGCATTTCTCAGACTTACTATCCCTGCCATACTTAAGCACTGTCTGGGAGCAGTCACATAAAACAGTGGTGGATTCTGAGCACAGCAGCTAAAGCCATCAACAATTATGCTCCCTGCCTGCAGTAGGAGAGCTTAGGGGTTTATATTCACAGGCATTACATGCAGATAATGAGAGATATGGCCATACTCACTAAAGTTATATCAGGCACAAAATCTGACCAGTCTTGTCAATGGTAAAGGGTTATTATTATCATTATTATGAAAAAACTACTAAGGAAATACCAAACATGGGGTGTGCCCATTAATTTCTCCTGGGAGGACTTTGGAGGAATTAACAGTGGATGAATGGGTTGAACAGTCCTTGAAGAAGTTTCTTTAAGGTTTAGGGAGGCTTCTGGCTGGACAAGATTAACTGCCTGGGAGATGGGATCAAGGGCAGGTTTGATCCCCACAGACTCACTAAGTAGACGAAGTTCTCCAACAGTCTTAATTGGTGGAGGGTTATAAAAGTTTTCCACTTTTCCCTGGAGCTGCTTTGCCTATGCCAACATCAAGGACAAAGCCCAGAGTTCGGGATAGGTATACTCCACCTAGGCACATTCTTTATGATAAGACAAACCCTCACTCTTCCTTAAGTGTCTTCAACCCAAGAAAGATGAATGGGATGTATTTTAACCTCCTTTTTGTTACACATGAGCTGTGAAGAGGTTATGAGTAAATCACGCCAGGACTAAGGGCTAGCCTAGCCTCCTCTGTACAATCAGCTTAAGACAAATTGTAATCTCTTGGAGTGCTATGAGAAGAAGACAAATTTTGACCGCTGTCCCTGTTTTCATTAACTGTGAATTATGAGTGTAAGGTTTGCATTCCAACAATACTGAGCCACACACACTCAGCCTTCTCTGTTCTGCCTTTATTTTCACTCATTTTCATCCTCCCGTTGGAATGCCTTTTTTCTTAGAAGCAAGTTGAGAACACCTCCTTACCCTTCTTACACTCTTTGTCACTTCCTCCAAGGAGGCTTCCTGCTCCAGGCCTGATTTGATTATTGGTTCTCTGCACTCTCATAAGTGCCTGGCCCTGCCTCCCTCCTTGTGCTCAACACACTGTGCTGTGATATCTCGCCTTAGACTGCCAGCTCCTAGGTCAAGGTTGTCTTTGTGTGGCTGGCACCTCACACACACAGACTTGGCTCATATACATCTAGTAGTTCCTAGATAAATCAAGCTGATAAGGAGAACAGGATTTGAACTGATGACCATGTTATTGGGTTGTCAGAAAAAGCCATATCATTAGAACCAGTAGTTAGCGTAATGGCTATGTCACTGGACTCCCATGTAGTCAACTGTGGTTCGCGTCCTGGACCCGGTGGCTTAAAAACTCACGCCGGGCGCGTGTGCGTGCAAGCCCAAGATTCCAAGAGGAGAATGGAGGAGAAGGGATTGTGGTGTGGCTATCTCCCCGGTGGATGATTTATCGCTTTCTGTCTCTCTGTCTCTGTCTGTCTGGCGAGTGCACGCGCCCTATAGCAAAAACCTCTCAAAAAAAAAAAAAAAAGAAAGAAAGAAAGAAAAGAAAAGAAAAAGCCATATAGTGTTTTTTTTTCTGTTTTTCTATACAAAAATGCAATATGACTTTTCCAACAACTCAATAGATAGGGTTTCACAACCCATAGAATGTGAAAAGGAACAAGAAAAAAGCTAAAGTGACAACAAAAAGCTGAAGCAGTAAATATTGCTGTACAGAATGAAAAAGCGGAGCATACGCAGACTGGTAGCACAGCGGGGCTTTACTCAACCTTTGTCAGTAACTTTCAGTTCTGACTCCTCCCTGGGTATCACCAGGTAGGCCATGTCCCAGGCCCAGCAGGTCTGTAAGTGCTGTCTCACCCCAGAACGCCTCTCTGAAATCTTGGAGTTTTTCTTTAAGCCCCCTTGTCCAGAGGAGGGAAATGAAAAACATTTGCATTCTGGCTCATAAAATGTTGTGTCATGAATGCCTATAATAAAAGTCTATGCATGTGTCTGATGACTTAGTATTTTAATGGTTTAATTTTAAGACTCACTTCACCAACATTGTCCAGTTTGGGGAGAGAACTTGAAATCTGCTTTTAAAATTGAAGTCCCTCCTATGTTGGTTTTTTGGCTCTATACCAATAAAGGTGCTCTAGGAACATAGCCAATAACACCATTGACTAGGATCATATAATCAGGTTCATTTTCTGAGACCGCCAAGAGTACTGAGGGGCAAAGAGACAAGTATATATATATGCGATCCATGCAGCCTAAGACTGGCATTAGATTGCAGCTTGGGGATCCTGTCAAGAGTGTTTGTCTCTCTCTATCTCTTTCTCTCTCTCATGGAAGAAGTAAATAAGCAAACTGTAAAAGAAAGAGAGAGCACAACATCAGAGAGTTTCTGATTCAGTGTTCTCATGCCATGGATGAGGAGACGCGTCCCTAGAAATTCCATGATCTGCCAATGACCCACTGATGCCAAGTGATGGCTGGTATGGGGATGGCCTACTGGATTGGATTGTGTCCGCCAATAGGCTGCACTGAAGTTTCAGTCCCCAGTACCTGTGGCTGTAACCTTATTTAGAAATAGGGTCTTTGCAAGTTAAGATGAGGTCCCACTAGGATAGGCTATAAACCAATGACTAACTCTTATAAAACCGGAGAAATTTGAACACAGCGACTAAGAGAAAATACATGTGAAAACAAAGGAAGTAACTGGAGTTACTCTACCACAAGCCAAGGAAAACAAGGGTTATCAGCAACCAGTAGAAGCAAAAGGGAGGCATGGAACATACCTCTCCCAGACTCCAATAAAGAGCCAGCTCTACCCACAATTTGATCTTGAACTTCTAGCTTCCTGAACTGTGAGAGAACAGAGTTCTGTTGTCTAAGCCTCCCGGTTGTGGTATTTTGTTACAGCAGCCCGAGGAAATTAATAGAAACCCAAGTCTGGTTTTCTGCCTTCAAGAGTTTTCAGGACTAGAAACTGAGGGTAGGAAATATACAAGGGGTCTTCAAAAAGTTCATGGTATAGCATATATTAGGAAATAATTATGCATGAATTGCAAATGTTTTGCACCAAAATATACTCATACTATAATTCCATTTTCCTATAAATGTTTTGAAGTTTCTTTGTACTTATCACCCAGTGCCCTTTCTACCATTTGAAGAAGCAAGAAAATGTGACCACTTTTAACTGCAGATGTGATGAGCACATACATCTAAAGCAGGGAAACATCCCTTCTGCAGCACACAAGCTTGAGGGACTCATTTAAGTTGGATCAGTAACAAATACTGGATTGTTACCATCAAGGGACCAGTATGTAGTGGTACATACTGTGGAAGCCAAGACACAGTGGCCATTCTCACAAAGAACTCCAAAAGATTGTCCTATTTCCCAACCCAAATGATAAGTAGTCTCAGAGGACAGTCTTATTCTATGAATTTCCAATGGGGTCACGTGACTTACTACACATATACTCTTGGAACTGGTGTAAAACACAGAGTGTTCCAGGAATATAAGCATCCGGGCTGCCAAGATGCTTCCAAATGGAGCTTGCAATGCTGAGGTTTGAAATAATTGTCTTCCCCCTAATCAGATAATCACTGCCACCCAAGCAGTTCCAACACTCAGGGCAGAGGAGAGGCTGAGAGGGGAATCAAGCCAATCTTCTCTAGCTTCACTCAGGGTTTCCATGGATGTGTGTGAGGCGTCTGAGAGAAGTCCTCAGTGGTGTTTCACATTTCCCAAAGTTTTGGTCCAAGTTCATTTTTCATCACACAACTCTTCCGGATGATACATATGTGTGAGGGTTTGTTCGAGCTGTTTGGGGTTCTTTTGTGAAACTGTCAAAACAATGACCTCATTTGGAGCCATCTGCTGGCATGCAGGATTGGCATGGAGTTTGCTGCTGACTTGTGTCGCTGGAGCAATCAATTCAAGATGGCCACTCTCGGCACGCAGTTTGCTGAGTGATATGGAAGCAGATAACTGATTGCTCCATCTCCTCCTCAAGTTACCAAACGTGTCAGTGCTCACGCAGCCTCCACCAAAGGCTGCCTGCCAGGCGTGGCAAAGGAAAGACATCATCCATTGACCCAGAAACATAAAACCCAACATTTCCTGGAGTTGGGGGGGTTTGCTTCCCCTGCCATGTCCCTGCCTGAACATTATGAATTTGCAAAGTGAAAGGAACATGATTTAATCAGAGAAAACTGTTGTCTTTGGAGCGGAAAGCATGTGGGTACTAGCAACATGTGGACACCAACAACAGGGGATGACCTTTATCTGATGCCATGCGGCTGAACCTGCCAGTAACAGCAAGTCTGTGGGAAAGAATCACTCTGGGCATAACTCAGACTCAGTTTGTGCTTCTCTGAAAAGAATGAACCGAGATGATCTATGAAAGCACGAAGCCCATAGGTATTTCGGAAGTGTGACCGACTTTGCTGAGCACAGTGTTTTCATGGCTGGTACAATTAGAGAGTAGGTATGTTTCTAAATGCTCATGAAAAGAAGAGTTCTCATTTTTTATTACAAGTTCCCCCTCATTTCTCTAAGAAGGAAAAAAAAAAAAAGAAGCAACTTTAGAAATATGCAGAAAAGTTATTCTTGACCCAATTTGTTATTGTTGCCAATTTGCTTCCTGAAGTGGCTAATTGAGCAAGCTCAGCAGATTTTGCCAGTTTCTGCTAGGGAGCTGGTTTCAGAGCATGCCTGTGCACTCCCTGTGATGAGAGATGGGATGGAGACACTTTTCTCCATCAGATTTCCTTTTGTTTATGAAATTGGGTGTGCATTGGGGTCAGGGGCGGAGATGAGTCTCCTCTCACATGTGAAATCCAGCAGTTAGCCATTTCTCGCAAATCGGAGCAGTTACAGACCTCTGGTAGATGTGTTAAGTCTGGTGTGAGCCTGTAATTGCAGCCAAAAGAGGTATAATTACTTAAAAGGCAGTTCAAGTGGATAGTGGTAATTTGCAAGGTCATTGTGACGGTATGAGCACAGCCAAATGAGAGCCAGGTCACATCTCAATGCACAGGACACAGTAAAGGAAAAGTTGATAGGGTTAGGGATAAAGTCGAAGGAAACAGGGAGAGAGAAGAAAATAACAAGTTTGCCATCTGCTTGGAGGCTTCATTCCTAAACTGACCAGCTGACAGCAAGAACCCAAATGCCTTCACAAAGGGATGAGTTTTGCATAATCTCCCTTCAGCATGGACCAGGCATCCACACACAAAGCAAACCTTCTAATAATAATAAATAATATCAACAACAGTAACAATGGTGTATTTGGCAGGGTAATGGCGGGGAGATTAAAAAGAAAGTACGTTAGGAAAACTACTTAACATCCACCCTCCTCGCCCCCTCCCCCAAGAAGAAATATAAAGGTAAAGAGGAGCCCTTCCATAATGCAACTCATAACACAACTGCAAGAAATGTTTCCTTAAGACAGGCCGCTGGTTCAACCCCAATAAAACATAATCGAACTGGAACTCTGGCGAGGCACAAACACCTCTTTGTCTTTAGAAAATACAAACTGGACCACCTATTTCTAGACCCATTTGACATTTTTTTAAAGACATTTTAATTAATACCCACCCAAGAGTAGCACCAGAAAAAAAAAATAAGCTTCTTCTTGCTAGACACAGACTTGTATATCACTTTCAAAGCTTCTTTTCTTAGGTTCACTACCTAAAAAGTCAGAAGTGACTGTTCTCTGGGCTATTGTCAATATTCCAGCATTGTGATTTAAAACACCAAATATGATGACTTTTCTGAAACTATAAAAATAGCTATTTTGGACTGGCCCTTTGGTTAAGATAGTCAGACTCCACATGGCCAAACATGTGGTTCAAAGGCCAGCTTCAGTGGCTTGAAAAGCACACGAGATGGTTATGTATATGTGCTCCAATTCCAGGATGGAGAAACGGAGGAGAAGGGATTGTGGGTGCCCCACGGGTAGATGCATTTCCCCCTCTCTCTGTGTCTCTCTCTGGAAAGCATATACATCCTCTGGCAAGTAAAGCTTAAATAGCTATTTTTACATACCAAAATTCACTCTAGTTTTATGAAATATGGATCCTTATAGCTTACTTTAAAAATCATGTTTTATTCTTATTTTTGGTTTTTTTTTAAATAAACCTTAGAACCCAAGGCAATAAAGCAATGATCTGGTCCAATAATTAACTGTAACACTCTGAAATTTATGGCTTGAACAAACACAGATACAATTTATCATTATCATTTTATTTTTCTTTAGGTTTTTGCTATAGGAAATGGGCACTCACCCGAGACAGACAGACAAAGACATACAAAGGGAAAGTGAGATGTGTCCCCTCAGGGGATGGCCATGCCACAGTTGCTTCTCCTCCATTCTTCTCTCAGGGTTTTGGGAATGCACACACATGTGCATGCACCCAGCATGATTTTCAAGCTGCCAAATCTGGGGCTCAAACTAGTTTGCCAGCACCTTCACCATGCCACCTGCTAGCCCTCCAATAGATGCAAATTTTAGCACAATGCATAATGAAGGTCTAAGTCATCATATTATCTTGTGTGATGATTGTTAATATTCACCGTTTCAGTGACTAGGCCTTGTATTTAAATACTCATAATAATAATATTGGGTCATCAGGAAACTCATGTTTCTCTATGAAAAAATATGTCATGACTTTTCCAACAACCTAACAATCAGTATTGCTTATTATTATCATTATTACAAGTTTTACAATCTAGCCCAAACAATTTCAGGCAAGTCAAAGAATGAAAAAGTTTTTTTCTCTATAAGATCTAGCACAAAATGGAATTTTGGTAGTGATTCTTTTTCCTGTTGGTTAAATGTGGAATCAGGGTCACACCTCTTAGCTGCCTTACTCAGCTTCCTAATTCACTTAGTACCGGGGGCAGGGTTTTCCAAAGTCGTGGTCCAAACCGGAGGTGACAGTGGGTCCATGTCCCCCATTGGTGCTGGTTGCCATGAGCATCGTACTGAGTGCATGTAGTCCCAGGCTGCCATTGGCCAGCCATTCTGTTGGAGCTGAGATCGAGCTTTGTCTCCCAGGGCACTGGGGCTCACAAGTCCTTAGGAAGGAGCGGCTGGACTCAGTTGGGTTGAAACAATAGTCTGCTTGGCACACACTTTACCTCATAGCTAACCCCACCCCTAAATCAAACTGCGACTCTCCCATTACAATTAACAAGTGCCTGGGATACAAATCGTGCTAGGGGAAAAAACAGAAAAAATCAAAATTGAAGACTAGAAAATGTGATGCAAATTCGCAATAAATATTTATGGGGTCAGAGATGTCTCAATTTAGATTCATGCATCTGTGCCTTCCAAGCACCATCAAAAACAAATTCCTTCATCAGCTTATTGCTCCAGGGAGGCCAGAGTGAAATGATCAATTGCATCAGCTCTGGAAACGAAATTTAAGTCTGTCTCTTGCTAACTGTGACCCTGGCAAATTTCTTTTCCTCCTCATGTCTCAGTTTCCTCATCTGCAAAATACAGATAACACAGTATCTACATTGAAGAGCGATGGTAAACATCAATGCAATGTGCCAAGTTATTTGCAACTCCAAGGACTTTTGCACTGAAAGGTGCTTAAGCTGGTTTCCCCAGAATAAAAAGAACTTGAGAAGTTTCTAGTCCATTTATACATTTGATATACATTTGCTTGGGCTCACACTTTTCGTGTTTATCTCTCTAGGATCAAACAACAGCTCCACGAGTACAGGACTCCCTCTAATTCACTGTATATAGGCAGAGGAGGCAGAGGAAATCTCAGAGGCTCTTGAGTCCCACTAAATTCTGGCTCCTTGGGTCAGTCATTTATCCAGATCTGTTTTCCTTCTGGAAAGATAGGATATGGCCATGATATCCTTGGGCTGATATGAGAATACATAGAGAAAAAAAATACAAACTTTCCAACAGGACTGGTTACACACTTTGTAAGACACAATAAAAAATGAAAATATGGGGACCAGCAGTTAGCGTAATGGCTATGTCGCTGGACTCCCATGTAGTCGACCGTGGTTCGAGTCCCGGACCCGGTGGCTTAAACTCACGCCGGGCACATGTGCACGCGTGCCCAAGATCCCGAGAGGAGAATGGAGGAGAAGGGATTGCGGCGTGGCCACCCTCCCGGGGGGGATTTCTCGCTTTCTGTCTCTCTGTCTCTCTCTGACTGTCTGGTGAGCGCATGTGCCCGATAGCAAAAACCTCTCAAAAAAAAAATTAAAATATGGACCCCTTATTCAATATGTATCAAGAATTTAAAGCTGGTGACAATAAAGCATTAAACCCTCAGAAGGACCCTTCTAAGGACTGGGCCCCGTGGGACTGCACAGGTCACTGGCCTTACTGCCCAACCTAGTATCTGGCATGCAGTAAAGCTTTAACAAATGTGTCTTTTTTTCCTCCTTCCTTTCTCATTAAAAATCTGATGTAATGAAAAGAGACAGATTGTAGTTATTGGCTGAACAAAGGGATCCTGAGCAGTGGAATTTCTGGTAATGCTAACCATTCGAGCTAATTATCCAGTTTGTGAATTATTCAGATACTTTGCTTGTCTTTCTTTTATTCCTTTGAGTTATTTCTCTGCTCACTGATAATTCAAAAATAAACCATTCCGTCCCACATTAGTCTCTTGTACTTTGATAAATGACCATTGAAAGAAAGCGTTGAAACTACAGACTCACATATTGGACTGGAAAATCCCCATACTGTAGTTATGTCCAATGTATTCACTCATTCAACATGCATTTATTGGCTCCCACAATGGGCCAAGCTTAGCATTGCATTTTAGGCACATAAAATGGACAGTCCTGAGAAAAAATCTGGTGTTAGTCAGGACTCTTGTGGTTGTAAAAGACAGAAACCCAATTCAATTCCTTCAAGTAGTTAAGGACTTCTTATTGGTTCACGAATAAATTCCTTGACTATAAAATTCTGGGGTCCAGCTTGGTATAGCTAGATCCAGAAATACAAATACCACCATTAGCCCTGCCGAATTGCCATCAACTGAGGTAAGTTGCCAAGATTAGCAAGATCTGGTTATATCTGCCACCAGAGGACAGGCAGGACATCAGCTGAGAACTGCTCAGATCTACATGGAATGAGAAAGTAATTGCCCAGTGGAAAGAAGGTTACTGAACACCACATCACAATAGGTGTCCACTACTGCTTTCCACCAGAAAAAGGTTAAGAATCAGGACCTTATGAAACATGCATTTCTGAAGTGCTCAGTCTCATTCTCAACAAATATTCTGGGGGCCCAAAATGGCAAAGGCTGATCTGAGAATCTAAAGGAGTATTCTCTTATATGAAAATACAACTGAGCTTTTAAAATAAAATCTTTTCTCTCCTAATATTCTGGATACAAAAACTTTATCTCCAGGATTTTGAACATCTGGAATAGAAACTGAAAATATGTAGGCAATCATCTAAATGTTCCCAAATATCCAGATGTCTGGCATCACTTAGTCATGGCCACAGTGTGTAGGAGTCCCTTTCAGCAGAAGAACTGGAATTGCTTCCCAGAACCAGGTTCAGATACCAGTTTTCTTAGAGCAAAGATACCTTATCGTGTGCTGTTTCTTACAGGAACAAGCCAGCCCTATCCTAATTAGGGAAACAAGTATAATGAGGGAAAATGAACTCAGGAACAATTTAAAGCAACAATACTTCTGCATGCAAAACTGGAATGCTATTCCCTAGTCTAACTGAATTCTAGTTTAAAAGCAGATATTTTTAAAAATAATAACTATTGCTCCTCCCAGTCTTGATGATGAAAATGTTGCTTAAATAGTGACTGTTGCTGGGACCAGCAGTTAGCATAATGGCTATGTCGCTGGACTCCACATAGTTGACCGTGGTTTGCGTCCCAGACCCGGTGGCTTAAAACTCATGCCGGGCGCATTTGCGTGCGTGCCCAGGATCCCAAGAGGAGAATGGAGGAGAAGGGATTGTTGCGTGACCATCCCCCTGGGGGGTGATTTCTCGCTTTCTGTCTCTCTGTCTCTCTCTGTCTGTCTGGCGAGCGCACGCGTCCTATAGCAAAATCCTCTCCAAAAAAAAAATAGTGGCTGGGGTAATGGGTAAAAAAACTAAAAAAAATTTTAAAAT
>NW_006159577.1:6117559-6138092 GCF_000334495.1 Tupaia belangeri chinensis | reverse complement strand
CTGTCTCTCTGTCTCTCTCTGTCTGTCTGGCGAGCGCACGCGTCCTATAGCAAAATCCTCTCCAAAAAAAAAATAGTGGCTGTTGTAATGGATAAAATACCTAAATAGCTTTAGAAATTAGAGAAACTTGGTTCTCTCTACTTCTACCATCTTAGAGCCATGGACATATTACTTATCATGTCTGGAGTTCTGCTTTTTTTTCATGTAAAACACAGGTATTAAATAGGATGAGCTTTCAAGTCCATTCTAACTCCATCACGATTATGATGAATAGTGTTTATAAAAGTCATAACACTAACACTCCACATTTTTATGACATTGTACAGTTTTTAAAACATTTTTGTACATGGCTCATTTGCCTGCCACAGCTAGTCTCTGGGCTGTATATTCAGTCCAACTTGTTCTCTGTGTAGAGTTGCAGTATGACTTGTGTGCGGACAGAGAGCTAATAGGTGGATGCCTCCAAACCAAGTCTTCAGATGTTCAGCTCCTTCTCACCAGGTTGCAAGCTCCTGCCTTCATATGTGTTGTAAAATGTACCTCTAATATTCACAACTAGGGTTGAGTTTTCACATGACATACATTATTATTACCTTTTTTTTTCTTTGAGAGTTTTTTTTTGCTATAGGGCACGTGCACTCGCCAGACAGACAGAGAGAGACAGAGAGACAGAAAGCGAGAAATCACCCCCCAGGGGGCATGGCAACGCTGCAATCCCTTCTCCTCCGTTCTCCTCTCTGGATCTTTGACACACATACACACGCGCCCGGCGTGAGTTTTAAGCCACTGGGTCCGGGACACTAACCACGGTCAACTATGTGGGAGTCCAGCGACATAGTCATTACGCTAACTGCTGGTCCCCATTATTATTATCTTTTGATATACCTTGATAGATTCCAGACACCACATGATAGTTTACCTAGTCTCCTATGGATTCATTAATTTCTAAATGAATTGATCTGAAATTCAAGGCTAAAATGATGACTTGGTGCTCCATAGTTACTCCCATTTAAACATCATCAGTGATCTCAGGGCTTAAGAAGAGAAAGTACAAGATGAACTGAGAACATCTTGTGGTGCCAGAAAACCAGGGAGTACTTAGAAGATGATAAGGGCTTACAGAAGGCGCATAAGAGCCAGGCTAAGGAGCCCCTAAAGGCCAAGGCTAGAATAATTTGAGTCACAAAACAAATAATGATAGCATTTGATGGATTAAAACCCATCAAATAAAACAAATATTCTTAAGCCTATACAGACTTATTTATATTAGCAAATATTATAATAACGGGGGAAGAAATGACTATTCTTCCTTAGAGTAAAATTCCAGTTAATAAATACAGAAAGAAAGAAAGAAACAGGAAACTTCATAGTAATAATAGGTAAACTCCAACGTAATAATTGTTGCAGATGGACACCTATGATGCTAAAATTAGTGGAGGAAAGAGAAGAAAAATAATTTGCTTGGTCTCAAAGTATCTCCCCCAAGACATTTATTATCTACAAAGGAAACAGTAGTGATTTTACAGTGGAGAAAGATGGTGGACACCACCTTAACCAGTGATCAAGTCAACATCATCGATGACAAGGCATAGCGACATCAGGGATCCTCTGATATAATGCACTGAGAAGGGCACAGCCCCATTTCTGTTGTATTCTTGTAGAATGTGTATAACCTCATGTCAATCTTGAGAAAACATCAGAGAAAACCAAACTGAGGGATAATCTACAAAATAGCTGATTATTAATCATCCAAAGTGTCAGGGTCATGAAGAAAAGAGTGAAGAACCATTACAGTTTAGAAGAGACAGAGGAAAAATAGCAATTAAATGCAACGTGGGAACCTGCATATAAGTGGGGAAGATAGTGAAAAGGAAGAAAAGGTTTCTCATTTTGTTAATAGCATAGGACTAGTGTTGGTTTTCTGATCCCCCATATCATGCTACAGCTACAGAATATGCTAACTTTAGGAGAATTGGGATGAAGGATATATTGAAACTTTGCATAATTTTTACAACTTTTCTGAAAGTCTAAACTTCGTTTTAAAAAAAATTAGAGCATCTCAGAAGCCATTTTGACAATTTTTTGAGTTCTTCAAAAAGTAAGTTCATTTGTCTGAGATAGCCAGAGTAGCTGTACTTCTCTATCCTGGCTCTTGCTCCAAAGGGTGTCTCTCTAGAGAAGGAAATCCATGGGACTCCAAAACCACATTTTGACCTTGCCAGTTCACTGACAATTCAGCTATTGGAAACTGGTCTGCATCTTGGACAACCCATCAATTGCAAATACTGTATGAACTTAATGCTTTCTTGGAGACAATGTAAGCACTGTCTCACACTGAATGCAGAGAGTGAGCCAAACAGTTACAAAGATATTTAATAACAAGAGCAACTTCTTAATTTTGATCACATTTATCCTGATTGATTCCACACAACTTGATGAGCAAAGAAACCAGAATTCTGCTGCAATAGACTGTGCCCTTAGTTCCTGCCTCCAACTGTGTCGAACCAGCAATTTCTTTGCCATTGGTGTCTGTTCTCATTCTTAATGGGTAGAGAGTGCATGTTATTATTGAGCCTTTTCTGCATCTTTTTTGGTTGTTGTTTTTTATTAAAAATACATAAATCTAATTCCCTGGTGCATTTCCTGAGGCTGTGAATGGGCAGCAAACTTAAGTTAGTTCTAAGCCACATGCACAACTGACAATTTTATGACACTATTGAATTGCACACAAAGCCACATAGCTATAAATCCAAGTACCGCTGCCTACAAATGAATCAACCTGCAGCTGGTGAGTTTTATTTTGGAAACTAAACTCACATTTATCTTTGTGGGCCACAGACCTCTGCTGTTTTGGGGGACATCATGGGTAAAGGAAGGGCCCCCTTGAGTTTCTACCTGTCTCACCTCTTGATCAACCAGAATCTGATGGGCTCTTTATATCTAAGCTTGGGAGTTTGGCCTTAAGAGAAGTGTAAGACTTGGTCCTTGGTTTCAATGATATGGCAGTTTGGCATGAATTTAAAATGCCATTTTAAACAACTAAATCCTAAATAATGACTTACTTGGTAATATTTAGGGCAACTGAATCCAGAAAAGGAGAGCTACACAGTCCAAAAAAATTGAGCAGGAAGTAGATATTTCATCCATTCAAACAAGTATTTGTTAAGTTCATTCCCTATGCCAGGAACTGTCCTAAGTGTCTCAGTAGGAGAAAGACAGTAAAGCAAAAACAAATAAACACAAGTCTATTTCAGTTAGTAAGGAATAAGTTAGGAAACATTAGTTTTTAAACATTTAGATTGATGAAATGCATTCATTGCATGAACTATAGATCTAAACAAGGAACTTCCAACCAAGTGAACAATGCCACTGTAATTTATCTAGTGTTTTGGAACTTCATTTTTTTTAAATTATAGTACAAGTTTATTTGGTTGCAAAAACTTTTGAAATGCATGTATAGTTTTTGCAAAATACACATTTCCATGAACTTGCACATCTTAAAATATCCCTGCCCCTGCTAGTTACATTCTTTTTATTTATTTATTTATTTATTTATTTTTTATTTACATTTGGTGACATTGTTTAGCTTATGAAGTGAACATTTCAATATGTGAACATCTCTCCCCAGTCCAGTTGATCAAAATATCTTCAACAGATAACACCACACCTCCCCATTCCATCAATACTCTGCCTCTATAGCCCTCCTCCAAATGTCCTTCGCTAGGCCCCACTCCTCCACACACACCACATCTGGCATTCACACCCATCTCTTGTATTTGTATATCTTTTGATTTGGAACTTCTTAGGATCCCAAATTTCAAGTTAGGATCCCAGTTGCAAAATGATTTAAAGGTTTTGCAATCTTTGAAGAAACCATGTTTCATTCTTACATAGAAACAGGACTTGTACCCACTAAGATCCAGCCAGGTTCAAGCTTTGTCAGTTTTCTTATAAAATCTCAGAAATCAAGAGCCAAGGTGATTGATACCTTTATTTCTAGAAAGAGGAAAGTGTGCCAACAAGGAAAAACACCATTTTTTATGAATTTTAGTCTTCCCTATCATTCCCTTGACTAGATAAGTTTATTCACTCAACAGTCAACAATATGGAGCGAATATCTGCTATCATAATTGTAACCTCAACTCTTATGGTAGTGCTTGACATACACTAAGCATTCAATAAATGTTTGTCGAACTAGATTGTCACATAGAGCTTTGGTTTTAACTATATTTCAAATAATACAGTGTATGAAAATGTGATGAGGTTTTTTTTCACATGGATTTTATATATTGATGGATCCATTCATTAATGTGGCAAAGAGCTTTAAAAATAGAAAGTATAACCTAGAGGCAAATCCTCATGTCATTATTATTCATGGAACTCGTAAGACTGCATCCATCTGGCCGCCAAGAGAGTTAATGAAAATGTCCACCTCATAGGAAGTGCTCCAAAGACATCCACTGGAACCCAGGTTATAGTTTATAGTATCAATTAATGTCTTTAACAATGATCATTAAAGTGAGCCTTATTAGTAAAAAAAAATCACTGCAGACGTTGTGGTTTAGTTAGAAGGGTCTCCTTCACTAAATGTACACCCTTGCCAGCCCACTATGTCAGACCTTTATCATTGGTGAATCCATCTTTGGAACAAAGGAGCTGTGTCCTTCAGGCATAGAATGGTGATTGGCAAATTGGGCCAGTTGAGTCCTTCCCATAGAAATAGCCAAGTCCTTATTTCCTCCATTGTACAAAGTGGCCTCCTCCAGCCTTCTCATTTAGAAAATGGTACTTTTATACCCCTATTTGTTCATGCCAAAAAACTTAAGAGCCATGCATGACTCTTTTAATCCCCCATAATTTCTATGAAATATATCACGGATACATCTATTTCTTTCACCTCATTGCCACAACCATACTCTAGGTCCCCACTGCATCTAGCTTCAGCCAATCATAGTGGCCCTTTTCCCCTTGCCAGAGATGGATGGAATTCAAATCAATGCATGGGAGAGGAAGTCTGCTGAGAGCTCTGGGGAAGACTCTCACACTGCTAAGAGGAGGCACTTAGGGAGAGATGGCCTTCACTTCAACTGAACTTCGTTGCTTCTGGATGTGACACCTGGACTCATGACAGCCCTTTTGTCCTGACAAGAGAGGTTAGCCTGAGGACAAAGCCATTACTCCAAGACAAGCAGGATGAACAGACACACACACACACACACAAAAGCTGGTGTCCTAAGGATATTCATGAATTCTAGAACCAAGCTACACCTGGGCTTCTTAAAAGATGAGATCATAAATGTCCTTGCCACTTAAGTCACTTTAGGTTAGAAATTTCAGACACTTTCAGTCCGAGGCATTCTGACTGATTCAGTCTCAAAAGTGCTCATCTCTTCTATTTTGGGCCATCTCCAAACTACTCTTTATGCAGCAGCCAGAGTGATACTTCCAAATGAATAAATATTATATAATTGAGCTCAAAACTCCTCAATGACTTATCTCAAAAACTTGAAGTTCTCTAGCCCTGTATCCTAGTAATTAAGGGAACCATATCCCACATGGCTAACCACGGTTTGAATCCCTTGCGGTTTGAAAAACTATTTGGGCACGTGTGTGTGTGTGTGTGTGTGTGTGTGTGTGTCTGCCCAAAATTAAAGATATAGAGGAGAAAGAATTACAGTATGGCCATGCTCCATTGAGCAGTGCTCTCCCCCCATTACCTGTTCTCTGGCTCTCTGGTGACTGCATATTCTGTCTAGCAATTAGAAAAGGAGGACGGACAGATGGAAGGAAGTACGGACTGACTCACACATGAAGTTCCTTAGCGGTCTAACAAACTATATCAGTTATCTAAGCTGTGAAACAAATTGCCCCAAAAACCTAGCAACTTAAAACAACAATCACTAGGGGCAGCAGGTGGCATGGTGGTCAAGGGACTGGACTCCCATATGGCCAAAAGCAGTTTGAGTCCCAGACCTGGCAGCTTGCTTTCTCATTTTCTCGCTCTCTTTTGTGAGTACATGTGCCCTACAGCAAATTATAAAATAATAACCAAAATAATAAATAAAAGTAAGTGAAAAAAATGTTTTAATTACTTATCTCTCAACTTTTGTGTGTCAAAACTTTGGGAGTGACTCTCCTGGGATCTCTAATGAAGTTGCACTCACAATGTTGTCTGGCACTGGACTGGAGCTGGAGGATCTGCCTCCAAAATGGCTCTCTCAGATGACTGCGAGTGGTAGGCCTCAGTCACATGGACATGCTCATTGAATATCTTTACGACAAGGCAGCTGGCTTCTTCCAGAGCCAGTGATCCAAGAGACAGCAAGAAGAAAGCTGTAGTATGTTTTCTGTTCTCATTTCCTATATCCCATGCTGTCATTTCTCTTTTTTTTTGGAGAGATTTTTGCTGTAGGGCATGTGTGCTGACCAGAAAGAGAGAAACTGAGAGAAAAAAAAATGTAAAAAATAACCCCTAGAAGGGATGGCCATGCCTCAACCCCTTCTCCTCCATTATCCTCTCAGGATCTTGAGCACACACATACGTACGCCCGGCGTGAGTTTAAGCCACCGGGTTCAGGACTTGAACTGCAGCCAACTACATGGGTGTCCAGTGACATAGCCATTATGCCAATTGCTGGTCTCACATGCTGTCATTTCTACCACATTCTAGTAATTAAGTACAAACTACACTTAGGGAGAGCGTTAGAATTCACCTTTGAAAAATGAGAACCAAAGAATTTGTGGACAAATTACAAAATTTGCAAGCTATGACCCACGCTTAATTTTCAGAGCTCCTCTGATACCACTTTTCTCTTGGATAAACCTGGCTTCAGGCCCATTGGTTGCCCTTGAGTTCAGCCCCATCGAGAACTTGCCCATTTAAATCCTTTGCTCCCTCTGTTTGCAATGTTCTCCCCAATTCCTTGCCTGTCTGAACATTTATCAATCTCTAGATCTCAGTTTAAATGTCACCTCTTCTGAGACTCCTGTCTAGACCTCCTAGTCTAAGACTCCATTATTTTCTTTCACAGCTTCCTCTATTTCCCTTCATATCATTTGTCACAGTTTTAACTGCAGATGCTCCTCAACTTACCAAAGGGTTTTGTCCCTCTTAAGTTAAAAATATTGTAAGCCAGAAATGCATTTAGTACACCTAACCTATTAAACATCATGACTTAGCCTAGCATAACTTAAATGTGCTCAGAATACTTAACATGATCCTACAATTGGGCAACATCATCTGACAAAAAGCCTATCTTGGGGCCAGCAGTTAGCGCAATGGCTATGTAGCTGGATTCCCATGTAGTCAACCACGGTTTGAGTCCTGACCCGGTGGCTTAAACTCATGCCGTGCACATATGCGTGCATGTCCAAGATCCCAAGAGGAGAATGGAGGAGAAGGGACTGCAGCATGGCCATCCCTCTGGGGGGTGATTTCTTGCTTTCTGACTCTCTGTCTCTCTCTGTCTTTCTGGCAAGCACACTCGCCCTATAGCGAAAACCTCTCCAAAAAAAAGAAAAAGAAAAAAAGCCTAGGGAACCAGCAGTTAGCATAATGGCTATGTCACTGGACTCCCTATCTTGTAATAATAGAATGTTCACTATCTCATGCAATTTATTGAATATTGTACTGAAGGTTAAAAAGCAGAATAGTTGTATGGGTAGAGTTTGTATTGATTACGTATTGCTTTTGCACTTCAGGAAATCAAAAAATCCCTAAGTTGGTCCTTTGTAACTTGGGAGGCATCTGCACTTTGTTTACTTTTTTAAAGATGCAAGGGAAAAGATGATGATTTTGCTTACCACAGTATCTCCAGAGCCTAGAAAATATTTCACACATAGCAGGCTCCCAACAACAACAAAAAATATTGTCCTGAACACACATGAAGAGCTGCTAGTTGCAAACTGGGCATATGAATTCATGATGTATCACTGGTGAGTAGGACTTCTTTCACCACGATGATCAGAAATGGGATTGGAAGCTATAGCTATTGAATCATGCTTTGATTCTGAAACAGGAAAGTAGGGCCAGGCTGGTAAAAAGTAGGAAGCAGGTTTTACCACCCAGCTGGTGTAAGTACCCCAGATGTAAAGACATGGAGCCACTGATGAAGAAAGGCTCTTTGACATGGTGGGACTTTTGCCTGCCCCACTCTTTGCTCTTAGTCCTGTCTCTCTGCCTCCTCTGGGAGGCCACAACTCCAAGCAACACAGTGGGGTTAGGGGTAGAAATGGACAAGTGGTGGCACTCTGCCACAGAATCATGAGGTCAAAGATCAAAAGAATCAATTTTAGGAGGGCTTAAAAGAGAAATGTGTTCTAGGCAAGGGAGAAGATTTGGTTTTTGGTTTGTTTTTGTTTTTCATGAAAACATTTTGGCAAGATAAAATCTAGACTTCCTCCAGTGATCAAGGGCTCCATCATCCTCCCCAGTGACAGAGTAGCTTAAGTTTCTCCTAGTTCCTATCATGCTACTCTACAACATCTGGCAGATGCAAACATCTGGCAAGGAGGAGAGCAAATTAACTTGAGTTCTTCAGCTGAAACTTGCGGGGAAATCTCAGCCCAAAAGGAACCAAGGGGAATCCACACTCCTGTCCTATCTGCAAACACTGGGCTAAGAAACGGCTTCTCATCCCAGGTTGGTAATGAGGCCAGAGTCATAATGGAGCTCTGCCAAGATTTCATAGTCATAATATGCACAGGAAAGTATACTCTTGAAAGGATTTGTTTTTTTTAAATTGAAGAAAATACATAATCTACATCAAATTTAATGCAATGGATCTTTAAAATGTCTCAGAAAACTAATCACTAGAATGATGAACAATTGATCTTAGGTTGCTAAGATCAATCTGGTCTGAAAGACAGACCAGACCAGGGAAAACCAGGCGAAGATGAGGGACAGAGCATAGAATGGTTTCTGACCCAATAAGACCCAACACTCTCTTTTAAAATAAATATTTTATATTGTCTTCCTTAGTAACCTGAAAAGAGAGAGCTTATACAATGTGACTACACACATACTTTCAAATATGTCAGATCAATACAATGCTCTGATTATAATATAAAGAGAAATTAAAAACGAATTTATAATAAAATAATCTGTATATACATCCATATACTGGGTAGATCTACTCTCAAGATATAATGAGTAATTGGGAACCAGCAGTTAGCGTAATGGCTATGTCGCTGGACTCCCACGTGGTCGACCACTGTTCGTGTCCCGGACCCAGTGACTTAAAACCCACGCCAGGCGCGTGTGCGTGCGTGCCCAAGATCCCAAGAGAGAATGGAGGAGAAGGGATTGCGGCATGGCCATCCCCTCTGGGGGGTGATTTCTCACTTTCTGTCTCTTTGTCTCTCTCTGTCTGCCTGGCGAGCGCACGCGCCCTATAGTGAAAAACCTCTCAAAAAAAAAAAAAAAAGATATAATGATAACCAGAAAGCTATGCATAACTATGTTGATACATTTGCACTTAAGAGAGGCGATTGTGGATGCTTTTCCTTTATATTTAAAATTTTTAAATAAGAATTCAACAAGTATATTTGTAAGTACACATTGAATCACCTGAATGCAACAGCTATAAATGTAGACTTACACAGAATGTTTTTTAGAGACTCAGATGCCACTAGCAGTGTAGCTGGCCATGGGTCACATGATTTTCAGGAAGGGTGAACAACTCTCAGGAGAATTCTGAACAAAGTAAACTACCATCATCTCTCATTTTACTTAATTAGTTGCATTCCTTGACATTTCCATGTATATTAAAACCATATACAAATGCTTTAAGTTTATATGTGAAACAGAGTTTGGGTCTAAGTTTTCCACCTCTATGCATGTTCAGCAGTGGTAGGTCAGTTTCCCACAGTGAGAGACCATCCTGCATTATGGTCATCTAACATACCTAAGGTCCCAGTATCACCAGTAAATGTCAGTGGTGCTCGTCCATCATGAGGACAAACAGAATCACCTCCTGGGTAGCAGTACATCTCCTATTGAGGGCCACTAAGAAAACCTGGGTCTCACATAATGGAGCTCGTATTATATCGAGTGTGGTAAGGATTAAGGGGAGGAGTTCTCATAATAAAACTACTATGCTATGGTGATAAGGTATTAGAGATGTCCTTAGAAATTTCTCAGCCTTAGAAATGCCCTGAGTACCTACTGTATGCCACACTGTATTTTGAACACTAAATGGGTGTCAAGTGATAAGTTCAAAATTTAGAATAAAGAAAAAAATGATAAGCATGATTAGACTAGATGGCCCAGCACTGAGCCTTTAAAATGGCCAGTCCCTCCTTCATGATAAAATCAGTGACCAATAAACATACTCCCTCTGTGTCCCCTTCTAGCCACATCCAAACTGTCTTAGAGAGTCTGTTCTCAGGAGTCAGTCATTCCAGCAGGTGTGAAAGCAGTGTGGGAACAGTTTCTGGGAGTAGTTCAGCTTAAAGACATAATTCTGCCCCTGTGGGAACTGGGGGTTCATAAGAAAATAAGACAGAAAGCACCTTCCTGGAGAACTGGATCACAAGAAAGACTAGAGCCTGGTTCTCCTTCTTTCTCACCCATCCATTCACCCAAACACAGGACTGGTCTGACTTGGGTGCTTATAGTTGTGCCCGACCTGCTGGTTCAACTGTTCCCAGCCTGGAGGGTTAGAAAGTGTCAAGGACCAGAAGCTCAGGAGAAAACAGAAACACTGGGGAACTGGCCCTCTCATTTTCAGATCAAACACTTCTAGTATGGCACTCCCTGCTCAAAGTCTCTCCATTGCCATGCCTGCAGCCGACCAACTCCTGCCTCCATAGCAGGGTAAACATCTGGCCTGAACCACTAGCCTCCCTGCACCTCCCTACCACACAAGGAAAAGCAAGAACAAAACTCCATTCCAACTGAGGCATGGGGGATGATGGAGAGTGGGAACTCTTAAAAGAACTATATTAGAGTAAGACTGGCAATTAGATTGGTCTCAGGGTGGGAGGGTTTTTACATTCTGGCTGGGAACTGCACCTGAAGATGCAAAGGAAAAAGTGTTCAGTGGTGGAAGCCTGATACAGATCAAAGTATAAGGCCTAAGACAGAGAAGCCCTCATACTCAGGAAGGGTGGGCAAGTGTGAGTCCTGGGGCAGAGGAAAGGGTGAGTCGGGGCTGCAGGTCTGGGCAACCAGGAAGTAGTGGGAGGGTTGGGGATATTGGGAGGTGTGGGGCAAGATCAGATTATATAGCATCAGGAAGAACTGACCAGAATTCTTCCCCACGGTCCTTACCACACTCTTACTCCAAACTCCCGATCTCCTAAATGCAGTTCTTAGGGGATACACATCCAAGCACCTTTCTATGCTGGAAGGATGAGCTTTTCTGAAGTAATAGTATAATATTTATTACACCTAATTATCACTAATTTTTATGATCTAGTATATATTTTGCCAGCTTTTTTCACTAACTTCACAATATATGCTATATAAAGGAAAAAATCTCTCTCTCTCTCTCTCTCGTTTTTGTCATCCTTCCTAAATAAGAAAGAATAATTTGATATTTTTAATGAACTCTAATTGCCTCCCTTTAGTTATTCCTGTTTTCTTCTACCATTCTCTACTAGGCCCCCTCTTCTTTATTCTCTATCTTCCAAGCCCCCCTCTCACTGTGCCCCCATTATTCCCTTTTACTCTGTGGGCCCAGTACCATCAGCCCTCCCTTCTTCCATCTCCTTATGGACCTCCTGCCTCCTCGGCCTCCCTTCTTGCAGGGGTCCTCTATGTAAAAGAAGCAATGGTGGAATGAGGGTCCAGAGCCTCTTTGTCATGCATCATAGACTCCCTTTGCAGAATCTGGACAAGAAAGTCTAGAACAGGCAGCTGAGAGTGAAACCCACATGGTCTCCTTCTCCTCCACAGTTAGAGTCGTAACTTGTGGCCAACCACATGGAGAAAAGTGTGGGAAAATCTATAGATCTGATATTGACAGAGACTCTCTACCTACCTGCCCCTACAAAGGAAGGTGAAAGAGAAGACCCTTTATATCCACTCAGCCAGAAAGGAATGAGCAGACAGATGTGGGATGAGAAAGGATATTGAAATGTCCCTATCCCTGGTGATGAACCCCCAAAGAATCAAGCACACCAACAATGAAGAAAGCTTTTGGTTTTTAAAGTATTGACTTATAGGTTAAAGCACTGTTTCTCAAACTTTCCTCTTTGTACTAATCTCAGGGTTCTCCCTGGAGATTGATTCCCCAGGTCTGAGAGGCAATGTAGGACTTAAGCTATTTTTAGCAAACACACTAGGTGATTCTGCAAGAACTTTTAAAGAAAGGCTGATCATTGAATACATTGAATACAGTTCAGTATATATCTAATTTTTAGTTTAGTGACTGCTTCATCCAACCCTGATTTTATATCCAGACTTAATTAGAATTAATCTAAACCACACAATTAATCTCTCCCACACAATGGGAGAAAGTTTTGTTTGTTATCAATGAAATTACACAGAGGTCCTGGATGACTTCCATTTTCACTTCTGTGAAACTCAAATCAATATTTGCTTGGGTTTCTACAGCTACAAAGGCTCTCCTCTTCTTGGTATGTGAGCATTCAGCTGAGGCTGCCCTCTCTCCTGCAGGGTTCCTGGTTCACTTTCCCACCATTGCTGTACAGAGGAAGAGGTAAGATCCTCCCATGGTCAGAACCAGACATTCCCCACATCCCTGCACACGAGGAAGAGGCGTCCCCTTCTCTGAGCCTCTGCCTCTGTGTGTGCACGATGGGATCGAATCGCATGCTTTGTCTTCTCCATGAGTCTATCCCCCCCATGGAAGCCATTTTTGGTTACTTTAAATATAAACTTCCATGCAAACATCTAAAGACATTTATATTCCTTTCAGGATAGTTCTAAAAAACAATGCAAAGAGCAAACTTAGGCAGTTCTAAAGGAGATTTGCATGAGAGGAAATTTTAAAACCCAAATAAAAATCAGAGATGTGTCTGCAGATTGGAAGTCTTTCTATCAAGTCCTTGCAAATAAGTGCAAAAGGAAGACATCCTTGGCGTCTCATCCATCCCTCACTGTAGCAGTTTGGGGCCTGTGGAAGTATAACTAGACTATCTATTTTCAAAATCATCCAAACCACAGAATGAGAAAAAAACGTATCATTTTTTTAAAAAATTCTTCTTAAGAAGGCAGCTCTTTATCAGACTAACAATTGCTGATGCTGACAACCATACAAAAATTGAGGGTGGAGTGGGAGGAGTGGGGCTTCAGGATGTAGGACCTGCTATCTCCAGCCCCTGACATGTTGCACAGGGACCCTTGCTTCATGGCCAACTGGTCCATAAGAAGTCACAAATCTGGCAGAGGATCGAGTCAGTAATCAGACTTCTTTGTGGTTGCTTTCTCACCTAGCTCCACCCCACTGTCCCCTGACTTATCCCAACTCTCAGAGCTAACAGTGCTGCTCTATAATTCATAACTCCATAACTAAAAGATGCTCTCTGATCCCCTCCCATCCAGCAACTCATTTGAACTTCTTCACATCCAATGCGCTGGACTTCCACCTCCCTCAGGATGGTCAGGTAGATTTGCCCCACTCCCCACAGAGTCACCATCACCAAGATGGAAGGTAGGAGGGGTTCAACACCCAGCAACACCCTCCTTGGCCTCAGACCTCAATTTGGAAAGTTCCTATTGCAGCTAAACCTGTCACCTTAATGCCCTCCTGGACCCTGCCCCTCATAGTACCTGCCACCTGTCAAAAGAGAATATTCGTTTCCCTTCTATTTGTCTTTTCATCCTGATTCAGTGTGTGGCCTTTTCCTTGTTATTAAATAACCAGGATGTATGTTTATCTTGCTCTGGCTGAAGAGTGTCATACACGTAACAAAACGATAAAAGCACCAAAGAGCACCTGTTACCTGTTGTGCCCAACTGTGCTTAACTATATTGCCCCCATATTCCAAGGAATGATAATCTCACCCAGATATTGCAGCGTCTGGCTCTTGATGCATGTCTCCTTTCATGGATCATTTTCTGTGTTTGTATATGACTATCAATAGCTTCCTGCACTGTTACCCTGAAATTCTCTGTATCTTTGTATATTCTCCTTCAGTTTACTGCTCACCACTACATTAAGTAAGAATGGTTAGCACTTCCAAAGTCTTAGAGAATAAGCCAGGTAGGAATCCAAATCTCCATTTTGTAGACAAGAAAAGCACAACTCATTCTGAATTCTAAAGATCAGAAAACAGATCTCAGAGAGCAGTAGTTGTTATTCTTTAAGCCAAAGAATTTCTGGTTAGCGTACATTGCCCTAATGGTTGGACCTGTGGAATGACTTTTGAGCATCAGCCTTGGCTTGTGAGCTAGTGGTACAGGGAATCTGCATCCAACTCCAAGAGGGTTCTAAACGAGATAGTCACAACAGAAAAATTTGAGGAAAGAGCGTGCCAGGCAGGTGTTCCTGGCTCTGCATCAATCTGGACATGGCAGGACCAAGAAGAATTTGATTTATAGGTGACATGTTCCCAATAGGTCCCAGGGACCAGGCTAAGAACTATTCCCACTCCAAAATTGTGCTGGGGTTAGGTAACAAAGTCACACAACAGCTCCAACTCCAAGAGAAATAATGGCTCAGGACCACCACACTTCCCCCATCACCACCACAACAGAATTTGTCAGAGGGCAGCAGACAGGATGACGCCGTAAAGATGATGATATGGCCTCTAAAAGTTTACACTGTGATGTCAACGAATGGCATGCTACGGATAGATATATAGCTTCTGTCTTAGAGGAAGAAGAGCTTACACGTTGTACAATCAGAGGGTTAGCTACTGGAAACACTGTTAAGTCCTAAATGCCCTCCCTTCTGCACACAAACTCCCATCATTTTTCCCTGGTTATATATCAGGTCTGGAAGTTTTACAACCCAGTCCTCTACTGGGTTAAAAATAACCTTTGGCTAGCTCTACCCAGAAATGATCTAAAATCTAACTGGAAAAATGGTCAAGGTGTAAACAGGAGAATCACATTAGGATTATGGCCCCATCCTGTCCTTAGGCAGCCAAGTCTTTATGTCAGAAAGAAGGAATCTACTGCGAATCTTCCTTTTCTTATCTCAGTGGGCACAGAAGCATCAAGTGTCCACTGCTGTGAAACAAAAAAGGATGATTGCTTCCTTATTGAGGCATTTTGCTAAGTTTTAGGATGGGACTGGGGGGAAACAAAGTAATAGGAATGGGCCTGAAAAACATGCATCTGGTGGCTGGCAGTCCCTGCGCCCTGTCCCACCCCAGGGAGGAGCATCTTCAGAGCTGATCACACGGGTGGGAGTCACCAAGGGGCTCACTGAGAGCTCTGCGTGGAGGTTTCTCCACATGCACAGGGTCACGTGTTATCCAGGGGTGCTCACAGACAGGGGCTGTCCAGCTCTCTAGCAGCAAACAATGTCCTCCCAGGCCCCAGGTTCTTCTGTGAATCTGCACCTCTGAATGCTCCTGGATAAGGCACATTTCTCTCACCCCTACGCTGGCCTCCTCTTGCCAAGAGGGCAATGAGGTAAGAGTATGTGTGCCTCACATTGGGACCTCAGATCGTACCTCAAGAACACTCCTACCCAGGTGTGCCTTCCCCTCTGTTTGCTCAGTCAGAAGGATGACCTCAGCACATGAATCACCCTCAAATGTCTCTACACCCCACCGCAGTCATTTTAAACACAGGGTTTTGCACAGGTTCTGACTGGATTTCGTCTTCACTTGACCAAAGATGTGTGGGCAGCAGTAAATAGACAAGGGATGGATTTGCCCACAGTCACTTTGTCAGCTACCCCCTTGCTACTAAACCATGACAAAATACAAGGAGAAAAGTTCAAGTGAAAGAATTCAAAGGAATATGAAGCAATGGGCACAGGAAATACTTCTTTCTTTTTTCTTTTTTCTTTTCTTTTTTTTTTTTTTTGTTCCTCCCCGTAGACACAGTGCACTCATCTGCTCTCTCTGTGCATCATCTCCCACGTAAAGACCACACCCAGGACATCCTCTTCTGAGAAAATAGGAGAGAAAAAAAAAAATCTTTCATTGCAAAGGGTCAAAGAATAAATATTCTCAGTTGTGGGTGTCATACGATCTCTGTCTCAACAACCAGACTCTGTTACTGTAACCCAAAAGCAGCCATAGGCAAAATGCAAACAAATGGGCATAGCTGTGTTCCAATAAAACTTTATTTACAAAAACTGGCAGTGAAAAACATGCATCTGGTGGCTGGCAGTCCCTGCGCCCTGTCCCACCCCAGGGAGGAGCATCTTCAGAGCTGATCACACGGGTGGGAGTCACCAAGGGGCTCACTGAGAGCTCTGCGTGGAGGTTTCTCCACATGCACAGGGTCACGTGTTATCCAGGGGTGCTCACAGACAGGGGCTGTCCAGCTCTCTAGCAGCAAACAATGTCCTCCCAGGCCCCAGGTTCTTCTGTGAATCTGCACCTCTGAATGCTCCTGGATAAGGCACATTTCTCTCACCCCTACGCTGGCCTCCTCTTGCCAAGAGGGCAATGAGGTAAGAGTATGTGTGCCTCACATTGGGACCTCAGATCGTACCTCAAGAACACTCCTACCCAGGTGTGCCTTCCCCTCTGTTTGCTCAGTCAGAAGGATGACCTCAGCACATGAATCACCCTCAAATGTCTCTACACCCCACCGCAGTCATTTTAAACACAGGGTTTTGCACAGGTTCTGACTGGATTTCGTCTTCACTTGACCAAAGATGTGTGGGCAGCAGTAAATAGACAAGGGATGGATTTGCCCACGGTCACTTTGTCAGCTACCCCCTTGCTACTAAACCATGACAAAATACAAGGAGAAAAGTTCAAGTGAAAGAATTCAAAGGAATATGAAGCAATGGGCACAGGAAATACTTCTTTCTTTTTTCTTTTTTCTTTTCTTTTTTTTTTTTTTTGTTCCTCCCCGTAGACACAGTGCACTCATCTGCTCTCTCTGTGCATCATCTCCCACGTAAAGACCACACCCAGGACATCCTCTTCTGAGAAAATAGGAGAGAAAAAAAAAAATCTTTCATTGCAAAGGGTCAAAGAATAAATATTCTCAGTTGTGGGTGTCATACGATCTCTGTCTCAACAACCAGACTCTGTTACTGTAACCCAAAAGCAGCCATAGGCAAAATGCAAACAAATGGGCATAGCTGTGTTCCAATAAAACTTTATTTACAAAAACTGGCAGTGGGCTGATTGGCCCAGGGGCTATTGTCTGCCAATCCCTATGTTTGATGATTACCTCCCTTTTTATCAAAAATCTGCCTGCCCTATATCCCTGGTTGTTGTGATCTGCTTTCTAAACCCAGTGATTACCATCCTTCTTACCTTCCTGGGTGGTAGTGCCTCAATTTTTTTTTTCCCTGCCAGCCACCAAAGGTACATTTATTAAGTGCTTTTGATTGTTCGGTCTGTCTTAAAGTAGGGTCTCTGACTCTAGGCACATTAGAGACCTAGAGAACAGTCGGAACATGTCTTTTTCCACTTGTGGGCCTGACCTAGAAGTCGTCTCTGTAACTGCATTCATCCTTTCTTTACCTACACTCCCCACTGACAAATGAAAACATCACATTCTCTTTTCATGTTTCTGAAATGAAAACTACATCAAACCTCAGACCAACTGAGGTAATCACTGCTTTATTTTCAAACAATGTACACACACACACACACGCACACACTCACACACACACACATATGCATTCCCACTATCACCACTCCAACAACCATCCCAAACAAGATCCAGTCCTCTTGGGAGACACATCTCCTCAACCCATCCCTTAGAATCACTGTTCAAAGTAGTTGAGATGGTATTGGCAGAATCCCAGAGTCTTCAAAAACCATTGACTTTTAGGGTGAGAAAGAATCCAGAACACACGAAGTAAAACATCACCCTCCCATTCATTTAAAAAGTCCAAAGACTTCTTCTTTAAGACCTCTGTGGATCAAAAAGAGGGAGCAATGGTTGTGTAGGGCAATGGAGCGCCAGCTTGTGTTTGGGACAACTTTTAGTATTAAGATGATGTCTCCGCACAACAAAGTGCAAAATGGCAGTAAGTGTTCTGGATAATTCAAACAACAGCTGTCCCTGTGGTTTCAGAGCCGTGGTTCACTTCTTAATCAAAAGGCATTTGGCCTACAGGAAAGGGGTCCTATAAATCACAGGAAGTTTCAAGATGTCAACAAAAGGATTCCAGGCAAGAGGCAGCCAGAAAGAGAGAAATATGATCTTCGTCCATTTTATTAAGTTAACATTTTTCTACTGGCATTTGTCTTCTCCCTTCTAAAATTCCTCAACTGACTTTAAGGATGAAGAAGCAAATCTACCATTGGCAAAACCTAGAGTGGGTGGGCCATGGTTCCACTTAGTCTACTGCTCACTCAAATAGCAGCTTTGAGACAAAATATAATAACCCCTGAATTAACTCCTCCCCATAAGCAATCAATTATAAATAAGTTAAAGTTCACAGCCAGAAAATTTGAGACAACATTGATATAGGAAAAAAAAAAAATCACATCTCAAGTTACAATACAAAACCTGGTCTGGCTTTTTACTCAATATTATGGTTGGTTTAATGACAGTATATGTTCAGAGACCACCTTCTAGTGTTTTGGGAAACATTTGGTGTAACCCTGAGAGTATGGTCATCCATAAGCTTTCTTCCTTCCTTGAAAGAAAGCAGGCTGATTGGGAATTTTACTGGCAAACAATTTGCATATCTTGCATCCTTGAAAATATATAGACACATCTACTCTTGAACTTCCTTCGGATTCTTCCTACAGTGAGAGAATTTCCCCTCAAGTTAATGCATGTATGTGCATATGCACAAATGTTTTTTTGGCACAGCTTAGAAACATACAAAGCTTCTCTCCCTTTACCACACACTATACCACAGTTTTCAAAGGAGTATAGAATAATCAAAAAAATCAGAAGTTCAGTGATTTTCATAGTCAACTTGTTTCTTTACAAATGTTCAAAGGAACTGGGCTAAGGAAAGTGGGAAATCAACCACTAAGAACTGGAGAATTTAGCCCTGTGAAGACAGTCAGACTAGTTCCACTTCGTTTTTTCCTTTACTCTGCTTTCCTGGTGTGTTACCTGGCTGGCTGGAAGCTAAAGCTACTAAAGATCTGGTAAATGCAGATGCAAACACAGGCGAGGCCCTTTACAATCATTCTTTGTAAACAGAGTTGACATGAGGGTAAATAATGCAGCAAGCCTTATGGCTCAAGGCTATGTGGTGGTTTCCCTGGGGGCTTCCCAGCATGGGAGACAGCCTGTCTGACCACCAGGAGAGCCACAAACATGGAACCATCCTCTGTCCTCAAGGCTGACTTCAGCTGCTACCAGTGAGCCTGTTTGAACCCAATAAAAGTCAAAAACAGTGGGAGAGAATAATACAATTCTTATAATTTATTTATAATTAACTACTTGCCTCATTCTAAAAGAGCTTTTGAGGCCCATAAGCATAAAATTGTATACACTAAAACAGGAGTTAGGAAACTATGGTGTAAGGGCCAATCCCTGTATTTGTAAAAATAAAGTTTTATTGAAACCCAGCAAGGTCCATTCATTTACATATTGTTCTTGGTGTTTCAGCTTTGCAAAAAAAGAGTTGAGTAGTTGTAAGAGACCATATGGCTTGAAAAAACTGAAAAATTTATTACCTGAACCTTTACCAAAACTGTTTGCTGGTTTCTGCACTGGGGAAAGATAGATATATAAAATACTGATAACAATTTAGTCCCAGAGGTAGTCATTATAATATTAATTTAAAGTCTAAAGTAAAACTTACATTCACTCTAAAAAGCCAACAGTATGAAAATATGGTTGAGGAAATATGATCAACTTATAATAGAGTAGTATGTAGTCATCAAAAGTTACATTAGTGAAAAGTTCAGAATACAAAATCCATTACCAATTAATTTCAACTAAGCAAAAAGGAAACAAAATAGAAAAAAAACGAACAATAGAAATAATACAGCAAAACTTTAGCATTTAAGAAATAGGAAATTTACGTGATATTTGTTTTCTTCATTATACTTCTGGAGTTTTTTTCAAAGCTATTTTTGCAACAATTATTACTTTTATGAGAAGAAAATAATTATTTTAAGAATAAGAATTAGAAGCCAGCAGATGACATGGTGGTTAAGGTGCTAAACTCCCACATGGCCAGTTATGATTCGAGCCCAGACTCAGCTACTTAAAAATCACACCAGGCATGTGTACATGCATGCCCAAAATTCAAGAGAATGGCAGAAATGGGATTGCAGCATAACCATCACCCCGGAGATCATTTCTCATGTTCCCGCTCTCTGGTGAGCACATGTGTACCCTATGACCAAAACCTAAAAGACAATAATGAAAAAGAATATGAATCAAATGAAAGTCTATAAAGTATATATTATGATGAGAGATATTGATCTTGGGATTAAATGCTCTTATTATTATGCTCCTTGCTGCCAAAAAAAAAAAAAGAAAGAAAAAGAAAGAACGAAC
>NW_006159577.1:6101975-6117539 GCF_000334495.1 Tupaia belangeri chinensis | reverse complement strand
GCATTAAGGGAAGGAGAGAGGGAGGAAAGAAAAGAGCAAGGAAGGAAGAACAGAGGTGCAGGGGTGCTATAATTCCATTGTTTAAAAAAGGCATTTCAATCGGGCCAGCAAGTGGCATGGTAGTTGAGGCACTGGATTCCACATGGTCGCCTGCAACCCGAGTCTCAGATCTGGTGGCTTAAAACTCATGCTGTGTTGGGACCAGCAATTAGCGTAATGGCTGTCACTGGATTCCCACATAGTCAACCGCGGTTCGCGTCCTGGACCCAGTGCCTTAAAACTCACACCAGGCATGTGTGCGTCCGTGCCCAAGATCCAGAGAGGAGAACGGAGGAGAAGGGATTGCGGCGTGGCCATCTCCCCTGGGGGATGATTTTTCGTTTTCTGTCTCTATGTCTCTCTCTGTCTGTCTGGCGAGCGTATGCGCCCTATAGCAGGAAAAATAAAAATCTCATGCTGGGTATAAATTGAGGTTTTATTCAGGTTTTTATGGTCCTAAATGATGTTGCATCAAATATCTTTGTATATACATTTTGTAGTATCTTTAAAAAAAAAAAACAAAACAAAACAAAAAACAAACTCATGCTGGGTGTGTGTGTATGTGTGCCAAAACACCTGAGAGAACAGAGAAGGGATTAAGGTGTGGCCATCCTCCCTGGAGGGTGATCTTTCCCTTTCCCTCTCTCCAGTGAGTGTGTGTGCCCTAGGGCAAAAAAAAAAAAAAAAAAAAAGGCATTTCAATTTATAATAGAGAAGAAATGCTGCCCTGCCAAAAGGTTTTGAGAATTGCTTCCAAGTACTGAAGTAGGATCTTCAGTCGTGAGAGTAAAGGTTTCCAAGCTATTTCTAACTACTCGTCAGCTTAGGAGATCTCCTCAGACTAGGGAAACTGGAAGACGCTTGACAAGGATAAGAAAGAGTGGTCCTTCCCTGACTTTTTGGAGAAAATAAATTAGACATTCCCCAAACCCCTTAGAAATGTTAACTAAACATTTGTGCAGAGGAAAAAAAAAGACCTGAAATATTTAGTAATATTTACAATATCAGAAACAACTAGTGCCTTAATCTGAACTCATTGTGTGTGCTTTTACTATGAGTGTAATTGTGCATAGCTGCCTATGAATAAATCAGAGATAAAAGAACCAACTGATTAAAGAGTTAAGATTATAGATTTTGCTCTTTTTCCCAGACTAGACATTAAAATAATACAGCAAAGTGACAGGACTTTGCAGAATGTGTGGGTAAGCAGAGTTTTTCCTTTTTATTCATTTCTACACAAAGGTTTTGACCGAAGATGCAGAAAAGAGAGAGAGTGATTATTAAATTATACAAAATAACCTCAAATTTAAAGAAGAGAGAAAGAAAAAAAAAGGCAATTCATTCTATAGGAGCCTGTCCATTGTCTGTATTCCCTTCACGGTGAAGGCTAAGACACACGGGTATGTCTCTGACATCATAAGAAATCCCTTACAGTTAGAATCCAAGCCTTTTTAGCCTAATTAAATTGAGGAATGAGGTTTGATTACTGCTAAAAGCAGAAAGTAGGACAAACTTAGAGACAGTCATATATCACCGAGTTTCTACAGCTCTGGAAGAGAGAATCTTTGAACTCTGTAAAGAACTACCCAGAATGAAAAACAGAAGGAAGATGTGTCGAAAGCATTTAAATCGCCAGTCACACGGAAAGTGCTGCTCGCTCTCAGAGATCTAATATAGAGAAGAAGGGCTCCCTTACCTCTAGACCAAGGGCAGGATAATCCTTTTACCAACAAGTCAGTAAACCTTCTGGTCTTGATTTAGATGAAAAGAGTAGCTGGGAACTCATATCTAGTGAATCCATGAGTTAGCAATTGACCAAAAAATAACCTTGATCTAAAATAAAAATCTTACCTTGTGTCTAGCCTCTTGTGTGCATGCTGATGAAGAAAAAGGGATTCAAAGGCTGTTTCATTAAAAAATGTAAC
Organism: Tupaia belangeri chinensis; assembly: GCF_000334495.1. Taxonomy (NCBI): domain Eukaryota; kingdom Metazoa; phylum Chordata; class Mammalia; order Scandentia; family Tupaiidae; genus Tupaia; species Tupaia belangeri. The sequence goes on along the minus strand of NW_006159577.1, from coordinate 6,115,575 downwards.
GATGTACTTAAAATAAAACTGCCTGCCTTTTGGATTAGCAACATCAGTTCTCTAAAAGAGGGAATCATGGGGTTAGCCATCTGGCTTAAAGGGGGTCAGAAACGTTTCTTAAAATTACATCTGCACAGCACACATACTGTTATTTTCTAGTTAGAATTTTATTTTAGATATTTTTTTTCTCAAAGGACACATGTAGTCATGAGAGAGAGACAAAAAGAGACAGCAAGAGGGGAGAAATAAGAAAGTAGTCCCCAGGGAAGGATGGCTATACCACAGTCCCTTCTCTTCCGTTCTCCTCTTGGGATTTTGGGCACACATGCATATGTGCCGGGTGTAATTTTCAAGCTGGCAGGTCTAGGACTCATGTGGTTATCCATGTAGGACCACCTTAATCACCATGCCACCTGCTGGCCCCTTTGGTTAGAATTTGTGTTACAAGTAATTAAAGGTATTTGTATTCCTGTTTTACGTAAGATCAAGTAAATATCAGAGTCTGCCCATGGCCTAGTGGTTAAGGAACCTGGATCCCATATAGCCAACTGTAGTTCAAATCCCAGCCTTGGTGGCTTGAAAAACACAAGGCATGTGTGTATGCATGCCCTAAATCTCAAGAGAATGGAAAAATGGGGGAGAAGAGATTGCAGTGTGACCATACCCTACTGAGGTAGTGCTTTCTCCTTCATCACCCCCTACCCCTGTCTCTCTCCAGTGAGCACATGCACACACTCTGAAAAAAAATTCTTTCATGTGAAAGAATATTATTTTATTTCTCCTTGGATAACTTTGGGAAAAGGGCACTGGAGATTATGTCCATCAACACCCACACAAAAGCCACTCAAGTTATCCCCACTAAGAGTAGAATAGTTTACTTAAAAGTCACATATTTTATCAAATTTAAAATACTATTGATTAAAAAATACATTTTTTATGGGAAAGACAAGGAGGGAAAAAAGAAAGGAAGGAAAGAAGAGAGAAAGCCAAATGTGAATGGTGGAGACACCATTGACTGTACAATGCATTATAATTTCAAAAATATTGAGGTTGAAAAATATTATGTTAGAATCGAGAAAATATGTTAGATTTTCCAATGGCTAATATTCAGTCATCCACATTTCAACAGTTCTTTCAGAAGTTATATGGATTGGAAAGTGTATCTCAGATCTTTCAGGGCAAGGAATGGCTTATTTACTCACCAGTAATTTCTTCCTATAGCCATGAAAAGAACAGTAGTAATCTCTTACCTGAGATGTTTGAGGACTAGATGGAGTCTTGGTAAGTAAACATTCCAGTTAATAAAAAGTTATATTTATCATACAAAAGGTATCATTTAAAACACTTGAAACATGGTATCGTGTATTTAATACCAAGATGATATTAAACACTGTTTATCTTTAATGATACATTTAGAGCCTCAGAAAATAATTTAAACTTTATTGTCTACTGCACAATAAACATAAGTCTCCAAAAATAAATGATTTCTTTAGCAGATAATTCAGGACTTATGCTGCTGTGAAAAGTTCTCATCAAAAAGTAGAAATTGCCAAAATTGGTCAACCCAGGACCTGACCAGTTTATTATATTGTTGCCAATAATAGCCCTGAGACACTGGTGAGGGGAAGACTCAGCCTTTTTCCTGGACTCATGGCTTGGACACTCTGAGTAGTTACTTATAATTTTGTAACCCACATGCTTTTCATTTTCTTCCTCCTGCCCATACAACACCATTACAAATAAAAAGGATGTTGACAGGGGCGGGGGGCTTTTAACAATAGCCCGGTTTCAGTTGCTACATTATCCCTGAGAAATTGCTGCCCAATCTCACGTCTGGCACAAAGCTCTCAATAACTGTTGAATTAGGGATCGTATCACTTCTAGATCAATATTCAAGATAGGGCCTGACTACCCTAGAGTAGAAGTGAAAGATCACAGTCCTGGCTTCAAGTGCATTATTTCTATTAAGATCTTAAGCAATCATGTTACCCTTAATTCAGCTACAACACACCACTGACGCACACTGAGCTCACTGAGACCCCAAACAAGATAAGGCCCTTGTCCTGTATTTGTGGGGTAGGGTGCTATCTATGTCTCTAAAGGCAAGAGGGACCCAGGCTGAGCTGTGATGACTACTGTCTTCAGAATTAAAAACATAAGCTCAGGAGGGCAGGGCCTTGGCTGAATGGTTTGTTATTATGCTGCCAGTGAGAAGAATGGTCTGTCCCTAACACACAGTAGACACTCAATGAGTATTTCCTGAAAGAATGAACGAGTTCCATCACATTTTATTTTACCATACAGATTTGGTCCATTATTTGCTCAAAGCTCCTGAGGATCTTGAATCTATCATCAACTGCAAGAAGAATCCCTCTTAGCATCTGATTGGCTGCACCAGGGGTTAGCAAAGGATTCCTTATCAACTAAGTTCAGCATAACACCTTCTTTCCAGCCCATGAATTAAGAATGACTTTTATATTTTTAAGTGATTGAAGGGGAAATCCAATGAAAAATATTTTTTATGATAGTAAAAATGATATTCAAGTTTAGTGTGCAAAAATAGAGCTTTATTGGAACACTAATTTATTTACGTATTACGTGTGGTTCTTTCTGAACTACAGCAACAGGGTGGGATAGCTGCAGCAGAGACCACACAGCCTGAAAACCTGAAATACTTACTATGCGGGTCCTGTACAGAATGAGTCAGCACACCCTCCATTAACGTCGTCTTCTGGCTAACCAATTTAACCAGCAGTTTAAAGGTTGAACAGAGCAAAGGCAAAGACGAGATTAAAGTTTGAACCATGTGCTCTCTGGAGACCTCCCTCCCATAGGGCTCAGCCCACTAATCCCAACCCTTAAAGTAGTCTCCTTTCACTCAACTTAGACCCTCAGACTGTACTTGACTCCCATTTCTTCATCATGTCTTTGAGATTCCATGCGGGGTCAGTGAAGCCAAGGAGGTAGAGATGATGGAGGTGAGAATTTCCTGAGTGTTGCAGCTGATTATTCTGACAGCTCTCTAACTCAGGGAATAGGGCTGTTCACTCTCAGGCAGGTGGAGTACTCAAGTAAGATTATGCATACATATTGCATGCAAGAATGCAACTGAATTCCAATAGGCAATTCAAATGAATGATGTGAATTCTCACTCTGTGCCCAGTCAGGGGCTAGATCTTGGAGAATGGGGTCTGCTGTGAGGAGTCTGTCTGATCTCTGCTTTCCACATGGCCTCACAATGCTGCCTCCCTCAGATCCTGCCTGTTGTTCTCCCTTAACACCCAGGACACCTCCTTGCTGAAGCCTTAACCTATCAAAAGAACTATTTATGAGGCTAAATGACTTGACAAATTAACATCAGCCTTAAATAGCAAACCCCCTTTGGATTCCAAAAGCAAGTTGGGACAGAGGACCCTCTCAACGCAACTAGAGAGAGGAGATGAGTAACTATTCTGAATCAATTATCTTTTATTTCTCTCATGTAACGTATCATTTGGTTTCCATAAAGTTCTGGCTATTGCCTTCTGGAAAAATTCAAAGAGCCAACAAGAAAAAAGGAGGAAATGATTAAAAAGAATTTTCTCTCAACACCACTAATTCATTGAAACCCCTTCAAAGCTCTGAGCGATGGTGCCTGAGCACCTAAGGCCCTTGATTCTCCGATTCTCTCTGCCTTTCATTCATCCTCTGGCAACTGCTGACTCCCAAGGAGAAGCTGAGGTATGATGCAGGGACACGCTTGCAGATTGGTGTTTGCATGACCCAAGAGGAAAGAGAGCCCATAACGCCCATTTGCACAGAACATGGATTTGTCCAGGAATAAACCACAGAATGCAAAAGTAGGACTTGCTGTCAAATATCATTCAGACCACAGAATCAAAGGAGGAAGAAAGAGCCAGTGGAAATTATGAAGCAGAGGTAGGCACCATTTCCACCATTTCCCTCCTGGAAGCAGTGGCTATGAACTGAGTACTGGCATCCGTGTGCGACCTACTTCCCCAAGGAAAGCCCTTCTGGATGCCTTCGCATCTCACAGATCTCCCCTTGGCAACCCTCCCATCGTGCTTACCTCCTACAATACTTATTTTCATCCTTAATAGCTGACTGCTCTGACTGGTGAGCTAAATCTTGGCTACTCTCTGGAGTGTTAAGCTGCTGGAGTTCCTATGGATCAGGTTTTAGATTCCTTATATATCCCTCAGAGCACCTGAACACACAGAGTTAATATATACTACTTATCAGAAGGTGAAAAGTGGGAAAAAGGCCACTTTCTTCCTTTGATAAATCTGAGGTGAGCATTTTCTAAAGGTGAAGTGCCCTCTGAGCCAGAAAGACATAACTTTTACACTTCTTGCTGCTATTCTTTGATAGCTTTTAACATGCTGTCAATTTAAAATAGAGTTATTTTTTTTTTCTGATGACTGTAGAACTAATTGACAGCTATAGACCTCCTGGGCCACTGAGATATTCATGTTGCAGACAGAAGGATGATGGTTACTCCGAGCAATGGAGCTCAGCTTAGTCTACAAATTACATCAGTGCCTATAACCACAGCACACGTCAGTATGACAGAGCCAAGATGGTGGTGAACTCTTTAGTCACAGTGCTCTCTCTTCCTGCAACCACTGACCTCGCTGTAGTAACATCAGCATTCCCAGATGCTGAGGGTCTTTTACCCACACAAATATCATGTAGCATTTTAATCTTCCTCTTTATACCTTAGCATACACAGTAACAAGACCAAAACCTGAACTACTAGTAGTTCAATTAAGACAGCCCAGAAGCAATGAACACATCACAACAGAGAAAAGAAATCTAAAAGTAGCTATATTTAGTTCTGTGTTATTAAATGCTGCTCTATTTCTCTTTGGGTTGATTGTGGATTATAGCATGTTTATTAAAATTTAAAGATGACTAAAGCTTTCAGCTCTCACAGAATAGCTTGTAGTATATCTTGCAGGAATATTCACTAGAGAAGTTAGATAAAATACAAAATCTTCTATTTAAAGGCATCTGAGAATTGCCATGGCAGCTAGAACCCAAGAAGGTACATCCCAGAGAAAAATGAAAGTTCACCAAGGTGAGTCCAAATTTCTACACACTTCTTTTCTCCTTGGAGCACTGGCCAGTTTTTAGCATGGGGCAAGAAGCTGAGAAGCAAAGAAGAAAGAGGCTGCTGGGAGGCAGAGAATCTCACAGAACTTAGGCAATCTCACAAGTTGGGGAGACAGAACTTAGTATTCAGAGGTGTTAAGGAAGCCAGAGCTTAGGCAGCAAAATCCCAGAAAGAGAGAAGGTGCAGAGAAGTGAGTCCAACACTAAATGATTTCCCCTTGTGGCATTTTCTGGTCAGGTTGCCCAGAAAAAGCTAAAAAGTCAAGCAGAAAAGGGCTTAAGAGCTGAACAGAATTTTTACTATCTCAAACTGATGAAAAAAAAAATGAGTTATAGACCTATCAAGAGTAAGAACCCTCAAAAACACCTTAGACATTAATTTGAGAACCTCAGAGGATGACAATCTAGGGATGAAAGGAACCAGGACTGGATTAGTTTCTGATTGGAATGAAGTAATCTGCCCCTCCCTCTGCTTGTCCAAGGATAAGGTATTCCTCCTAGAGAAAGATAATACCATGCAAATCTCTGCAAAATTTATATAGAAATACCTGGCATGCAGTTAAAACATGGCCTAATCATCCCAAGAAACAGAACTAAGACACAAAGTTTATGATACAAGCAGAACTGTGCTGACCCTAATATTAGCATTTTCAAGTACAGACTGTAAAATAACTGCATTATTAATATGTTGTTAATATGTAAAATAACTGAACATTAATATGTTCAAGAAAGTAAAGGGAATAATAACTAAAAATGTACACTTAGGGGCCAGTAGGTGGCATACTGGTTAAGGTACTTGACTCCCACATGGTCAATTATGGTTCAAGTCCTGGACCTGGCAGCTTAAAAATCACACTGGTTGCATGTGCACACCTGCCCAAAATCCTAGGAGGATTTTGGAAGAAAAGGGATTGTAATGTTGCCATTCCCCCAGGGTGATTTCTCACTTTTTTCCTCACCATCTCATTCTCTGTCTCTTTCTAGTGAGTGCACATACCCTATGGCAAAAACCTAAACAACAATAACAAAAAAACTCTAGAGCACAAATAAATGAAAAGTCTACAAAAGTAAAATGACTGAAATGAAGAATTCAATAGGAGGCTTTAACAGAAGAGTAGACACAGCTGAAGGGAGACTTAGAGTACTGGGAGAGACAATAGAATATATACAGGACTAAAAAATGGAGAGAAAAGGGGCTGGAAAGTACAAAAAACAACATGCAAATCATATAGGACATGAGAAACGACTTAAAGTACATGGAATCGGTGTCCCAAAAGGGAGAAGGGAGAGAATGGATCAAACATAATATTTGAAGTGATAACAGCTGAGAATTTTCCAAAACTGAAAAATCCAGGAAGCCAAATCAAAAACTGCTATCAACCCAAAGAGGAGAGATGCAAAGAATTAACACATCCAGGCACATTTCAGTAAAATACCTGAAACCAGAGACAAACAGAAAATCTTAACGAGATGGGGGAGAGAAACAACATTATCTTTGAGAAGAGAATAAAACAAAAGCAATGAAACAGACAGCTAAATTTCTAGGACAAACAAGAAGAGCCAGAGCAAATGGAATGAGATCTTCTATGTGTTCAAAGAAATTGCCAAACCAGAATTTATTATACAGCAAAAAAGATCTTTCAAAAGTGAAAGTTAAGCAAACACTTAGAAAATACAAATTATAAATATGCCTTTTTAAAGAATTATTTTATTTAACTTCATTTATATACTTATTTTAACTTGACTAGAGAGGAACAGAGCGAGAGAGAAAGAGAGAGAGAGAAAGCAAGCCGCCAGGTCCAGGACTCAAACCACAGTCAGTCATGTGAGAATCCAGCACCCCTAGCCACCATGCCACCTGCCAGCCCAAAAATGCCTTTCAAAACAGCAAACACTTAAGCATAAATCAAATAGAAGATGTGTAAGAACTCTACAACAAAAACTACAAAATGTTGCTAAGAAAAATTAAAGACCTCAACAGATGGAGTAATTACCACATTTGTAAGTCAAGACTTTATACATTGAGTTGTTAAAGTCATGATGCATTTTTGCATAGAAAATCATAGAAAAATAAGTCATGACTTTACTGACAACCTAATAGTTAAGACATTGATTCTCCTCAAAATAATCCATAGATTAAATACAGTCCTAAATAAATCCCATTAAGTATTTTTATGAAAGCTGACAGACTGATTTTAAATTAATATTGAAATGTAAATCAGTATCCGTTGAGGGCCTAAAGGCAATCCTGATTAATAGAATTAAAGAATTTACATGATAAGACAGCAAGTTTTATCAGAAAACTACTGTACATAAGATAGAATCCTTTGGTACAAGGACAAACAGACCAATGGGATAGAGCAGGGCACCATACCAGACACACACATTTATCGTCAGTTGATTTATGACACAGCTGCTACTGAAGTACAAGGAGGAAAAGATGTTGTTTCCAATAAATTGTGCCTAGTAAATTGAATATTCATACATAAAGAGACGGACTTGGAGCAGCAGGTGGTGAGGTAGTTAAGGTGTTGGATTCCCTCATGGCCAACCACAGTTCGAATCCTAGACTTGGCGGCTTGAAAATCACATTGGGTGGATGTGCAGGCATGCCCAAAGTCCCAAAAAGAGAATGGAGAAAGGAGTGCAGTATGGCCATCCTCCTGGAGGATGAGTTCTCACGTTTCTTCTCTCTCTCTGTCTTCCTCTCTTGTTATATGCCCTATAACAAGTTAAAGAAAAAAAGAGTGTAAAATAGTATTATTGTGAAGAAAACTCTTCTACAGGTTGCACTAAAACTAAAAGTACATATATCCAAAGACCTAGGATTTTCATTTCCAGGGATATACACAAAAGAATTGTTGGGACCAGCAGATAGCAAATAGCTACATCACTGGACTCCCATGTAGTGAGCCATGGTTTGAGTCCCAGACCCAGTGGCTGAAACCTCATGCCAGGTATGTGTGCATGCATCCCAAAGATCCTGAGTGGAAAAGGAACTGCAACATGGCCATCCCCCCTGGAGAGTGATTTCTCATTTTCTGTGTCTCTGTCTCTCTGTGTCTTCAGCAAGCATACATGCCCATCAAAAGGCAAAAAATCTCTCTCTCAAATTAAAAAAAAAAAAAAAAAAAGAATGACCACAGCAGTAGAATAGGTGTATTATAGCAATATCATACAATGGAATCTTATAAAGCAATAATAATGAAAAAAATTTGCTATACACCACAATATAAGTGAAGCTCACAGACCCAGAATTAGGCAAAACAAGGGAGAAAAAACTTGTAGGACTCCACTTACATTAACATATCTTAAATAGGTAAAACTAATCTGACCTACCAATCTGGAGGTCAGAGGGCTTAGTGACCTCTGGAGAAACAGTTATTGATTTGAAGGGACACACAAAAAAAGTCTGCTGAGAAGCTAAAAATCTTCTATGTCTTGATCTGGGTGGAGGATAAACAGGAGCATACCTATATAAAATGAATCAAACTATAAACTTAAGATTTGTAGACTTTATTGGATATAAACAATACCTAAATAAAAGATATATTAAACTAAAAACAAGGACTATCAGTTGGTGTAATGGCTATGTCACTGGACTTCCACGTAGTCGACCATGGTTTGAGTCCCAGACTTAGTGGCTTAAACTCATGCCAGGTGTATGTACATGCATGCTCAAGGTCCCGAAAGGAGAATGGAGGAGAAGGGATTGTGACATGGCCATCCCCTCTGAGGGGATGATGATTTCTCACTTTCTCTCTCTCTCTCTCTCTCTCTCTCTGTATTTCTGGTGAGCGCATGCGCCCTATAGCAAAAACCTCTTCAAAAACAACAACAACAACAAAAACACACTCAAAATAGGTGGGCAAAATATAAAACAAATGACAGATTTAGTATAGACATCCAAGCACATCAATTATCATTTTAAATGTAAATGGTTTACATAGTTCATTAATAGACATGTACATGTGTCTATGTAGTATATGTTATAGACAATAATATGATACACACACACACACACATAACACACTTTAAATATACAAAAATTTTATACTACATTTTGGGAAAAAATATACTAAATACAAAAGAAACAAGGCATACCAATATTAGGCAAGGTAGACTCTTAAAGTCATGACTTAATAATGAAACATTATTAAAGAGAGATATTTCATAGATAAAATTATCAACTGAAAATAAAATACAACAAGCCCATGGCCTAGGAGTATCTCACATGGCCGAGTGTGTGGTTCAAGTCTCAAACATGGAGGCTTGAAAATCACACCAGGCATGTGTGTATGTGCTCAAAAATCCCAGAAGGAGGAAGAAATAGAGAAGGGATTGCAGTGTGACCATTCTCCATGGTGGAGTGATTTTCTCTCTGTGTGTGTCTCTGAGCATACACACACTTTGGCAATTTTTTAAAAAGAAAGATAAAATATTTCTAAATCTATATATGTCTAATAACAGCTTCAAGATATATAAAGCAAAAAATCATTAGACCTAAAGGAAGAAACACTCTAATCTACAGTTATAGTAAACCTCAAGGGAGACTGTAATAAATAATGAACTAAATTGAATATATGTAGATATAGATACATATACAAATACAGACAATATATATTTTTTAATTAGATATTATCTAATCTGAACTATAGGACCAGCTCCATACTCTAGTAGTTAAGGGAGCCAGATCCCTCATGGTCAATCACAGTTCAAACCCTCACTCCAGAGGCTTGAAAAACATGCCAGGTACCTGTGCATGTGTGCCCCAAATCCTAACAAGATACAGAAATGGAGAAGAGATTGCAGCATGACCACACCCCATTAAGGAGGAGTGCTTCCCCATCTCCTCTCTCTCTGAAAAGTACACATGCCCTCTGGCAACTGAAAAAAATCTTATATATCCAAAAAAGGAATACTGAGCTTTAAATTGGAATACTGTGTTGCAGAGAAAAGATACTGCCATATTCTGTTGAGTGAATAAATTTTATTATGAGAATGAAGCCATATACCAAAGAATACATGCTATATGAATCCAGTTATAGAAAGTCCAAAAGCAAAGAAAGAAGGTACCTGTGTTTTCCTGATTCATGGCCTATTTTTATTTTATGGGCAAACAAAATCTCCTTCTATTTTATAGTTGTAAATTGACTCACTTAATAAAGATATATAGTTATTTAAATAGTATAAATACAAGTTTATTTTTTAATTGTCAGAGTGTGTATACTTGCCAGAGAGAGAGAAGAAACTATTCTGTTACCCTTCGCTATGGGACTTGGTCATTCTGCAATCCCTTCTCCTCCATTTCTCCATCCTGTAGGGATTTGAGGCAAACATGTACACGTGCCTAGAATGTTTTTCAAGTTTGTAGATCCAGGATTCAGACTGTAGTTGGCTATGTGGAATCTGGCTTCCTTAGCTACTAGGCTTCAGGACCAGCCCATGACTACAAGTTTTTGATATAGTTCCTGTGAATTAATACATTCTATATCTAGTTATTAAAATGTTAATATTTCATTAAACAGATGATCCAAACTAAGAGAAAATCTAAAAGATTTAATTAAACTGACATGAAAAGGAAACTCTTGTTATCATGTCTATCTTACAAATTAAGAAACAGGGATTATGGTTAAGACAGAACCAGGAAATGGCAGAGTCGACATTGAATCTAGGCAGTCCTAACCCCAGAACTCACACTCTTGACCAATATGCTCTACTGTGTAAACAAACACAGGCAAAATAATTACAAATCGTGCTAAGAGCTATAAAGAAAAAAAAAATAGTATGAGTTGGGTTAAGATGTAGAGACTCTACTCTAAAAGAGGTAGTCAGGGAAGGCATTTGTGTCTTGAAAGATAGGATGGATGCAGCAATAGGACGAGCACGAACAAGACCCTTCCAAGCATATGCAAAGGCCCTGAGATCAGTGTGATTATAGCACTCATTCTTTTAGATCTAGCAGAAAGGAAAGTCAAGGCTAGGTCATGCATGTGGCCTTAGAGGTCTTACGAAGAAGGAGACTGACTCATGTGTATCTCTCATTCCTAACATGGTGCCTGACACATAGTAGGCATTCGTAAAAGATAAATGAATCCTTGGGGCTGAGCTAAAATTAAGCTTGTTTAAAGTCTGAATCATTTTTGGTTGGGGGTGGTGACTAGGCAAGAGGACCAGGTCTATTTAAAACCAGACAACCAGTTGGCTTTGATTAGCCTACACATCTGCAAGGAGCCATCCTCAGTTGAACCAGGATCAGCATTGACAGCCAGTCACATATTCAACATCTGGTTTACTTCCAGCTCAAAACAGGAACTTTCCATTGCCTCTGGTCACTAGAATCCTCTAGTCCCCAGAGGACCTCAACAAACCAGGCAGGCTAATTGGATCAAGTCAGAAATCAAACTTTCAATTAGATCCTCTTCATGACAGCCCCAAACAGGCACGTCCATGAGGTGGATTTAGCCTTAGTCTAAGCACCCACAGGACAAAATTTTGTGATTTTGCTGAAGCCAGTTCAGGGTCTGGTAGGATTTCCATTCATGTACATGCCTGGGTTGCTGCGCTGAACCATCCCTGGCCTACTAGACCTAACTCATGGCATGCACCCTTCCAGGCAGAAACAAAACAATATTGTCTTCACCTGACTGCCTGGGTCCTTCAAGTATTTCACTGCTGACAGTGACCATGTCAGCCTTTGACCAAGTCATACTATTACCTCCTTGACCTTGAACTTGCACAGCCTTCTCACTCTCAGAGACTTCAGTCATGGTCCTGCAACTGTCTTTTGGATGTCTTTCTTTTCCTGGGTTCCTTCAAAGTGCCTGAACATTACAGAGCCAGGCAGACAAGTAGCTTGAGTCCCACACACCTGGTCTAATACAGTCACACAAAAGGGCCCAACGATTTCTGACACCTCCGTTCACTAATCACCTCCCATTAACATCCCACTATAATGTATTGGTGGATACTTTAGGGTTCCTCAAAGGTCTCTGTGTCACCTGACCACTCATTTGGTGCTCTATTCACTCATTGCTATGGGAACAGCGGGTGTGGGAGTTTCAAGGCCATGGTCTTGATTTATGAGACTTGTCTCTGAATCTGATTGTGAACTGCTGTAGTACTTCAATAGTAAAACCAAACTTAAATAAATGACTGCAGAGCACAGGGAAGACCTTCATGCACACCCTTTCCTGATGCTCTCAAAAGGGTTGTTGAAAGACCCAGGCCTCTCAAGTTGCTGGGGAAGTCCCCGGATGATGCCAGGTTACCTCTGCAGAATAGAAAAAGTCCTACTCTCAGGTTGTTTTGAAAGAAAATGAACCTTGAAAGCAGCCCAACTTCAGGAAATCAGTTTCACATTTTCTGATCCATTCGATCCCACTTTAGTGCATTCCGGTGCTACTATCGCTCGTTTTTTCAGCGACTTCTTTGCTTATAGATTCTTTCAATTGCTGCCTTCTTCTATGTATCCCATATTTCACTCACAGCGCTGAGCTGTTGAGAGATTCGTGGGGCAATATCTGTGGTATCTTAAACAGTTAGGTGAGAAAAATCCTTTACTGAGCCTTTATTGTTCTTAGAAATTAGGTAAATTCAGTTCAGGAACAGGCTTCAGTGCACACGTATGTGTGTGCACGCACACACACACACACACAAAATCTTTTAAAATGCAATTCTGCCATGAGAAAATGTATTGCTTTGATTAAGCCAGCAGAGTCTTGTTGACTTCAATATGGTCTTTCTTTCCATCAAGAAAGGACAAAGCACTGCATATGTGGCAGCATTCTTTATTGATTTCCATAATTGATGTCGGAGAGTGGCATTTTATTGCTAGGTGCTTTGACTCTTACTTTGTAGAAAGTGGTTCCTTGGTTTCTTTTTCTTAAGAGAATTTGCCCTCTTTATTGTAATGAAGGAACTTTCTCGGTCTCCTAAAAACCCTTAATGACTTAATAGCGTTAAAAACACACCCTATCGAGTCTTTAATTATATCAAGCTACTGTAGTGGTGAAATTAGCTAAATTGCAATTCCTGCAGGAGTGACCTAGGTGACAAGTGGGGTGAGTTTCAAACATCTGGCCAGCTTTCTCAGAAATTTATGATGGATGGAGGTTTATTAATAAAAAAAAAAAACAGCTGAATGGGAGGGGGATTGCTCTTTATATTTATTTTGTGTCCTGGAAGTATAACAACACCTGATCCCCACTCTGCATGATTACAACAGTAAGGTGGTCCCCCCTCTTGGTAAACCTCAGATTTGCACATTCATTTGGCCTCCTGTAACAATTTATCTACAGAGGGCTTTAACCAGCTCCATGCTGGTACAATTAGCAACCAATTCTAAGATTCCTTTTTTAAAAAAAAATAGTGAGTAGACAATTTCTAATACAAAGTTCAGTCCCTCGTGTATTTCTATAAATGACAGAAGCACCAAAAAAAAAAAAAAAAAAAAAAAAAAAAACAAAAAAATAAAACTATAAAAAAAATTTTA
>NW_006159577.1:6097458-6101291 GCF_000334495.1 Tupaia belangeri chinensis | reverse complement strand
AAAAAAAAAAAAACAACAAAAAAAAAAAAAAAAAAAAAAAAAAGCACACACATATTAAGTCATTACAAACATATTTAAAAGAAAAAATGTTGAACACTTGATTATAAAAAATACAATAACTGCACATAGAAGAGTTTTAATATCTAATAAGAGCAAACATAGGAAAATATAGTATTAATGGAATATAATAAATAAACATGAAATATGTGAGCTCAAGAAATTACAACGCACTGAACTACTTAGGTGGTTGGCTATTTTTTTTTAATTCAAAGATTATAAGTACAATATTGTTATATGTGGGGGTTTTCTTTTTTTCTCCAAATCTTGTTAAAGAAAAAGCAATTTTCATTTACTAAAATACCTATAGATAAATCACTTAGATAATGTCATTTCATTTAAAATGTCTTAATGATCACCCACATAAACCTGACTGCCACCGATGTCATATATTAAATGCAAAGAATGAACTGGAGAAATTAGTTTCTTTTTATTAACATATAATAATTGCACATGTTTGTGGAGGTGCAATGTGCATTTTTTCAGTATGTAAATATAATGTGTAATGATTAAATCAAGATTAAGGGGATTTCTATCACAGGAAAACTTGAAGTATCCAGTGAAGCCCAGACAGACAATTATCTTAGGCTGTACCTGAACCCAAACAGGAGAAACAAGTGCAAACTAGTTACTTTATTGTGTCCATGTAAGGTTTAGTCTAAACACAGTCTTCTGCTCATGCCAGCACATCAACAGAACGTTAAATCTGGATCCTTGAATGCAAAATAGAGGGCACGTAAAGTCATTAATTATGCAGATAATTCAAATTTTTTAAAATCCCATTTGCCCAAATTATTTGGCCCTAACAAGAAAATTGAGGTGAAATTCCAGGGAATATTATTTCAATATTTTATTACCTTCACATCCTTGGAAGACTGTTCAAAAGAGTTTGAAGAACAGGGAACATGCAGGCCCCAGGATTGCCCATACCTTTCTTATCTTGAATTTATTTTCTTAAATACTCCAACAAGAGTAGCAAGTGTGAACATGTGTCTCAACATGTAGTCACAGACTTTATTTTCACTAGGAAACCTTTGCCTTCCAAATACTAATGGGTGGAATTCACTTTTATTTATTTTCTGTCAGCCCATCACATTGCACCACAAGAAGACAGAACATTTTTTGAGCTTGGGGACATGGAGGGACCAGTTAGCTTATTTTGATTACGTGATTGTGAGTGATGCAGTCCAGGACAGCTCCGGACAAGGGACCCTGAGGTAGGACACAACTCTCCATACTGAGGCATGGTTCAGCCCCACTGCTCAAGAATGGGAGGCAACCACTCTCCTGCTCCCTCGGGAAGAGTAAGATGTTGTACAGGACAGCTGAGAATGATCTGTGAGTGCACTTTCTGTGGAGGAAGCCCAGCATCACTGTACCTGGTCTGGGGGTAAATATGCTAAATCTGCTTACTGGGTTACAGGTTGAAGTCATTGCTTTCATATAACCAACAAAGGCTTTTGACTTTTTTAAAACAAAATTGAGATTTAACTGCCCATTCATTCAAACATCATAAGGGCTATCCAAGTACCAGATGATGTGGCAGGCGCTGAGGTCTGCAATACTCAGATTGCAGTGTGAAGAATCACTGGAAGGCTTGTTAAAATGGCAGTTTCTTCAGGCTCAGAAATCAGGATCGGCCTGGTGAGGCTCCAGGTGATCTCATATAGATGGTTGCCAGACCACACACTGATACATATGAGGCTTCGGAGATGAAAGATGAATTTACTTTTATTTGTTTATGTCTGTCTTCCTTCTCTAGACTATAAGATCCTGTAGACCAGAGGTCGGCACATTTTTTCTATAAAGAGCCTGATAGTAAATATGTTAGCTTTCTGGGCCAAGAGACCACATACTCTGCCATTGTAGCATGGAAGCAAACATACACAATACGTGAAGGAACGACTGTGGCTGTGTCTGTGACCAATGCGAAGCAAGCAGTGACCTGGAACTGGCCCACACAATAGCTTGCCAATCACTACCCTGGAGCAGCAACATGAGTTTATTTGTCTTAGTAGCCCCCGGCCGCACAGTGTTTGACAGATGGTGCATTATTGAGAAGTGGTAAGCAAGTGAGTGAGTGAGAGGACATAGATCTTGCTTAAGGGATCTATAGCCCTGGTAGGGAAGACAATGGCAAATAGTAAATCACCACAGTGTAAGAGGAGCTTCAAGAGATCTGTGGAGAATGTACTCTGGGAACACCACAGCAGAAGGGGTGGCAGAGACAGAAGTGCCAGGCAGAGCAAATAAAAATGCAGGACACACCATGAATTGTGAATTTCAGGTAAATAAAGAATTATTTGAGATATACACTAAAAAGGGACCTGTTGTTTACCTGAAATTCGAATTTAGTTGGGTTCAGACAAAGAACAAGGAGAAGTTCACAACAGAGCTTATACTTGAGCTGAACAAGGAGAGAGGGAGGTTATATGCGGGGGTCTTGAAAAGGTTTCAAGAAAATATGTATTAGAAAGAAACTATGCATGGCTTTCAAAATTTCACTGCACCAAAATAAATTCACACCTCAATTCCATTTCTGCATGAACTTTTGAATTCTCCTTCTACCTAGCAGAAAATGAAATCAAAGTACTCAAAGGACACAATGCAATGTGCCATGACACAAATTCTTGAGAGCCATTTCCTACCCCAAGACAAGGTGTGGCTGCAGGGTGGAAGGTCAGAGGTCAGGCTGGTGAAGGGGCCAAGATCCAGCATAAGAGGATTTGACCCCAGAACAAAGGGTCAGTCAAAATTCTGTAGACAACTAGGAGGAAACCAAGGTTTTTAAGCAGAATAGTGACAATTTAGTGGTTCCTATTTAATAGCACAAATATCTTCTCTTAGATTTTGCTAATAGATTAAATCCTGGTTTTATTTTTGACCTACTCTTTCTCTTTCAGAACATATGAGTTGAATTTTCCTCACTGTGAACTTGCTGATTATAATATGCACTCATAGTCACACATATACATACTCATATTTGCACACACTAAAGCACGCAAACACATAAACACAATTGTGATGTGATACTGTTAACCAAAAAGAAAAAATGTTATATGAAGAAGACCATTTGCACCAAAGACAAGGTCTCAGGTTCCATGAAGCAGTTTGTAAGCATCCCTGAGCATCCTCTGCTTAGTGGATGCTGATCTGAGGACCACACCATGGAAGGAAGGTGAGGAAGCAGCCCAGGGAGGCCAACATATTTTTATGCCTCGGTCAGTTTTACAGCTTCCACCCAACCAGAAGCCTGATCCAGGCCACTTCTTCACAGGTCAGTTTGAACAAATGGTGCAATAGCTCCTTCAATCACTAACAAGTTTTCAGATACAGTTAACCATTGGCTATCTTTGGTATGGAGAAGCCTAAGACCAGCAGGCCTATTACCTTTCACATACTCTGTTTGTCTGGCGTCCTGGGAAGGATGAACTTGACTGAGAAAAGAACTGGGAGATAAATCAGGTGGGAGCCATTGCAGAGTCCAGAATAATGAAGAGCTGGCTTTGTGGACAGCACCGGGAGAGAATCAACAGGATTTAATGACTAACCAGATGGTGTTGGGAAAGTAGACAGGTCAAGAAAGATGTTCTGGACAACTATGAAGTTTCTAGATTAGGATATTAGGCAATACCACCAGTCAAACTAGAAAATACAAAAGGCTCAAGTTTGGAATGGGGAAGATATAATACATTTGTTCTGAAAATGTTTCTTTTGTAGAGCTTTACAGTTGGGAGAAGATATTTAATAAGTAGTTGGAAAGTGTTTTCAAGAAT
>NW_006159577.1:6066358-6097241 GCF_000334495.1 Tupaia belangeri chinensis | reverse complement strand
TGGACTGGGAAACCATTATCCTAGATGTAGCCCTGGATATCATGTAAATGGATGAGGCCTCAAGGGGAGGAGAGTATGTACAGAGGGAAGAAAAGGGGTGGAAGGTAGACCTAGGAAGAATGATGGCATTGATGGGTAACCAGAAGAAGAGGGGAGCAAAAGAGATTGAGAGGAGACATGGTGGCTTAAAAACCTAACAGGTGACAGACAACTTCATGCTGGAACTTAAGCAGGGAGAAAGTATGGAGTCAAGAGAAAGAACAAGACTGAACAAGGGCACTGAATGTGGCAGGCTAGGGGCTATTGGCCTATACGGTAGTAAAAACAGTGTCCTGATAGTGATGGAGACCAAAGACCTATGGAGCTTTGTCTCCTCAGCCCTGTCCTCTTCAACATTTTGATTAATGCCACAATGAGCACATTGCTTCATTTATTCGAAGACTATTCACGGAGCACATTCTCTTTGCCAGGCTTATCCTAGACAAACTCAACAAACCAGTAGATGAGATAGAGCTGGAAGAGGCTAAGATTAATTCTGATGGGAGAAGTTAAAACAATCAGAATTTTTGATGAATAGAGCTAGAACTAAGTTAACATATTGGTGAGCCAAGCTGATTGTTTTTGTGGCTCAATGAATTAGCAAATGATAGTAAGTGCTAACGCCAAGTTCTTCCAGGAAAATGCCAGTCTGAATTAGAAGAAAGTCTGAATAAGTAATTATTTTTAAGGACAAGTGGTTTAATAACTCTCAAGTACTGGAATAATTCATACTTTGCAAACATCACTGCCACAGAGAGCTCCTTTAGAAAATGCTTTATGGAAAATGTAATCTGATTTGTAACTAATATATCAATCAGCTAGCAATAAATTTTGTTTCTGTGCTGCTAAAGCATTTCCTTATTTGGTAGATTAAGAATTCTCTTTGCAATATTATTTACAGTATTAATTTGCTTTGTAATCAAGTACCCAGAAAAGAGCAAGTGCCATAGAGTCCGACCGATATGGGCTCAAAGCCTGGCAGCTTATTCGGGATATGATTTGAACAGGATTGCTCGATTTTTGAGTCTCAGTTTCTTACATGATAAAATGGGCATAATAATTCTGTCTCAAAGAATTACTAAACTATTATAAATAATACAGCAACTGTTAAAACCCTAGTACAGCAGTGGGTCTATAACCCATTGCTGAATGTTGTTCTCATAATGAATGTTAGCTGTTATTAGTCTCAAGCACAAAGACAAGCATCTATCCCTGGGTGCTAGGTGAGGTATCCCAGAAATTCCACAAGCCATAATCAGTACAGGGCTCTGGAGTAATAAGAGAAAAATGAGATAGACCAGGATAGACATCCTGTTGCCATAAAATCTAACAGGAGCTAACAGCCAAAAAGAACTTGCCTTAGTTACTGGAGCCCTGGCTGGATCAGCCTACTTCCCTTTCTCATGCCTAGGGAGCCACCTGGGCCATGGATAGGCCAGAGAAAGCAAAAGTGTGGGAAGTCTTGCCAGGTGTCACAGTCAAGGTCATGGAACGTGGGGGCCTCTCTACAGGGATGTGCTGAATAGTGTGCAAGGAGGTGTGGTTAACCCTGCCTCTTTTGGAGCCAAAACTTTTCTCTCAGGTAGACCTGAGGGGGCCATACCATCTGCACTCCATGAAAGATGCTCCTTTTATTGAAAAAGCTTGGAGGTTCATTGCATCCATGTCTCTTCACAGCCTTGGCTCTGGATTTAGAAATGCAACACCAAGGGAACCAGCAGTTAACGTAATGGCTATGTCGCTGGACTCCCATGTAGTCAACCGCGGTTCGTGTCCTGGACCCGGTGGCTTAGAATTCACACCAGGCGTGTGCGCATGCATGCCGAAGATCCCGAGAGGAGAATGGAGAAGAAGGGATTGCGGCATGACCATCCCCCCTGGGGGGGTGATTTCTCGCTTTCTGTCTCTCTCTCTCTCTCTCTGTCTGTCTGGCGAGCACACACGCCCTATAGTAAAAAACCTCTCCAAAAAAAAAAAAAAAAATGCAACAGCAAGAGAGCTGATTCTCATGGGCACCACAGAGCCAACCTATCGCACCAAAGCTGTACTGTATCCTCTCCTAGTTTTTAAAAAAATGGGAAGACTTGGGGAAGAAAATATACAACATGTTCTCTGTTGATGTTTGAAAGAGAGAAAGCCAAAATACTTCTGGTTAGATTCTTGGGGCATTCTGGCAACAATTTTCCAATTTTTATTTTTCTAATCATTGTAACACAGACATTGGGCATCTGTTGGGTCATCAGAAATGTCAAGACATATTTTTCTGGTTTTGGAAGCAAAGTGCATCATTACTTTTCTGATGACCTGATAATATGCATGAGGGATGGAGCTAGGCTCCATGAGAAAGAGGAAGTAAGAGCAACATAGCCCATATGATCAGGGGACTTCTCATTTAGTTAGGAGATAGAATACATGGCACGAGTTTAACAAAGATCCACAGATGGTAAACAGGCATGATGCAGATATTCTAAGTATTTTGTATCAATCCAATATCAATCTCTATAAGAAAAGAAAGGCTTGAAAATGAAGGGGTCTTTATTCAGCCATTAACCAGGGCTTGTGTTGGATATGGGCATGATCGCCTTGACCATGACAGTTACTAGATGCCTTGGAGGAGAGGAAACAAATTCATCGCACTCTGAAGCTTCCCACATTTGGGGGTGTCTTTGAGGAGACTGGGATGAGGATTCAGAGGGCTACCAATAAGTAGCAGGGAGTACAATCTGAAATTGTTTTTTTTTATTTCATTCAATGATTAAAAAGGACATAAGATTTTCATTTAGTGAAGGAAGGTGAGGGATTGTTGCACTCCATTAGGAACTCTTTGAGGCAGAAAGCAAGTCATTGTTGTGACCACAAGAAGACATCACATTCCATACACATTGACTGAATCAATCAATCACTAAGAACAAGTAAACACCATGTACAGAGTGAGAGGAAGGGAATCAGGGAGAAAAATAGAGAGGCTAGACATTGATGGGACACAGAAATGGATGATTATCTTCTGATAACATGTATGGTATCTTTAGCTGGAGTGGTGTGAAGTGTATTCATGTTGGGTAACTTCACTTTACAAGTTGTATTGATGTATAGTGATTGAGTGCATAAGATAAATTAAAAAACAAAAGGGAGTTCAGATACCCTGTCTATTTGGGTGTCCAGGTAGAAAGAACAGATCATTTGAAGAGATGGATCTATCTCTAAGTTTGCCTCTGAAGGTACAGCATACAAGGAGGAGACAGGAGAGCAGGTGTCACCTCTGACAAGCCAGACACAGCGTTTTTCACAGGCAGTCTAAAAATCATGGAGAGAAACCTTTTCCCAGGCTACAGATGGTGCCTACGAGCTGTGCCATGAAACTACATCTTGGAAAATGACCGTAGAGGTAGAAATGGGCCTGGGAAGTATCAGGATATCAGAATCTCACCCGTGTCCTCCAGGGGCAGTGAGGTGACCGGGGGTAGCAAATGTCCCAGAGAGAGATGAGTCCAGGATATGAGGCAAGTGAAGCAGGACTTAGAGGGGAATCCTGTCCCTTGGAGGTTCATTCTATGAATGTTCCACTCCTCAATTTTGCGGTAACAGAATTTAAAACAAACTCTTTATTCCACTTAGAGTGTTGGGCTCTGAGCAAAAACAACATAGACAGTCATCAAAACCAGTGTCTAAACACCACTTGAGAAGGGGTTATGCTTAGCTCACATGTTCCCAGGTCCTAGAGAGCTCCCAGATACCATTTAGTCTGACCAGAAAGGAAACCCCCATACTTCTGAATAGGTCTTGGCTTGGAAATTCTCGTGCTCAACCAAGGCCCCCAGTCAGTCAATGAACTCTGTGACTTTTGATAATTCTCCTTGTATGACCCCAAAGGGTGCCATTTAGAGCAGCTGGAATAGAACGGACAAGTAGAGGACCAGCTGGAAATGGCATTGGAAAAGTTGCCCAGGTCATGAAGCGGAGGGCTTTGGGTAGGAAAACAAAGGAGTGATAATTACAAGTCAAGGGAAAGACACTGAAGTTGTTCATGAAGGACAGAAATGGCCTCATGGGAGACACAGCTAGGAAGAATAAATGAGAAGTGACCTCCAAACCGGCTGCCCATCAAAACACCTGGGGAGCTTGTTAAAAATAGAGACTGCTGGGACTAGCAGATGGCATAATGGTTGTGTCACTGGACTCCCACAGGGTTGACCAAGGTTAGAGTCTGGATCTGGCAGTTTAAAACTCACACCTGATGCATGTGTGTGCAGGCCCAAAATCCCAAGGGGAAAATAGAGAAGAGATTGTGGGGCTGATTTTTCACCCTTGAGGGGTGATGTTTCACTTTCTGTTTCTCTGGCAAGCCCATATGCCCTATGGCAAAAATCCCTCTTAAAAAAAAAAATAGAGATTATCAGCTCATCAAGACCAAATTTTGCTTATGTGTGGCTGGCATGGTACCACAGTATATATCTATTGGGTTATTGGAAAAGCCATGACGTACTTTTCCATTTCTCTATGCAAAAATGCATCATGACTTCGATGACAGTCCAATACATAAGTGCCATGGATTGCTTCTTAGGTGACCAGTTCTATGCCTGGAATGGGATGAAATGGGATGAAGAGAGACAGGCTGCTGGGAGGTTGGACTAGAGGCTCTCAATGGGGTTGGGGGCAACACCCTCCACTGTGGTACTCTTCAAAGCTCCTCCCCCTCAATATTCCATGATACAAAGCTGTAATCACCAGCTGTGCTTCATGGTAATAGAAAGAAGCAGAAAGTGTCAAAAACTCTTAGAGGGTAACATCTGTAAGATTCAATAATGTTTTAAGTACATGTAGGAAGATTTTACCTGCCCCCCCCACCCCATTCCCAGACAAGGAGAGTGGCAAAAGGATTCAGAGAAATGG
Organism: Tupaia belangeri chinensis; assembly: GCF_000334495.1. Taxonomy (NCBI): domain Eukaryota; kingdom Metazoa; phylum Chordata; class Mammalia; order Scandentia; family Tupaiidae; genus Tupaia; species Tupaia belangeri. Next base: position 6,092,312 of record NW_006159577.1, on the reverse strand, counting down.
GGCAGGAAGAGGGGGGGGTGGTTTAGGATGAAGACAGTGCTCAGTTTGGGATCCAATTTATTTGAGGGTTTCAAAGAATAGAGTAGCAAAGTGTAATGGTTCAAAGACACCAAAGCTTGTCTCTGCGTGCCTAATTCTAGCCTTCATTTTTTTTTTTTTTTTTTTGGAGAGGTCTTTTGCTATAGGGCACGTGCGCTCGCCAGAAGACAGAGAGAGAAATCACCCCCCAAGACGGGATGGCCACGCCACAATCCCTTCTCCTCCAGTCTCCTCTCGGGATCTTGGGCATGCACACACACGTGCCCAGCGTGAGTTTATGCTGCCAGGTCCAGGACTCGAACCACGGTCGACTACATGGGAGTCCAGCGACATAGCCCTTACACTAACTGCTGGTCCCCCTAACTCTAGCCTTTACCTAGCTGTATCACTTGCAATGTTCTTCATTGCTCTGCGCCTCAGTTTCCCCATTTAGAACATGAGGATTAGGATAGTGACTAGTTCATGGGGCTGTTGTAAGAATGAAGTAAGTTCTTAACACGAAGCATTCAGAGTCGTATTTGGCACATATTAAGTGCTTTGTAGGGCTTGCTATCCCTGTGGCTATATGTCAGTCTGGGGCAGAGGAGGTCAGGCAGGCCTTAAGAAAGAGAATTTTTATTTTCACTTTTCTTTTTATTCAGTTATATGTCCCATTAGTTCACAAGTTGTAGCTAACTTGCAAAGGGGTCGAGTATAACTTCCACTTTGGACATGGATTCAGAAATAATGGCACTGTCCCCACAATTCAGCCCCAGTCCTAAGCCAGTTGTCTCAGCACCAGCTGCCCTGGAAATGGGGCAGACATCAGTGGCAGTGGAGAGAAGGAAACTCTGGATTCTAATCCCACCTTGGCCTTTGCAATCAATGATTTCTTTTCTTTTCTTTTTAAAGAGAGATTTTTGCTATAGGGCATGTGTGCTCACCAGAGAGACAGAAAGTAAGAAATCACCACAATGGGGCCAAGCCACACCACAATCCCTTCTCCTCCATTCTCTCAGCATTTTGGTCATGCACACACACACATGCCCGGTGTGAGTTTTAAGCCAATAGGTCTGGGACTCAAATCGCCGGTGACTACGTAGGAGTCCAGTGACTCCAGTCCTGCTGGTCCCTGGCATCTGTTATTTCTATGGTCTTATCTATTATACTGAGAGTTGTGATATTTAAAGCTTAAGGATTCTCCAGTCTTTTAATTTTGATTGTTTCGAAATAAAAATCTTGAATATCCTGAAAGAAGAAGAAGAAATAAATCACCCCCTGGCTCTATTGCCCTGGTGTTTTGCATAACTTAGATAGGGAACAAGATTCTCTGCTAGAACCATAGATAACAACAAACTGAGCACCGCTGGTAGCCTGGTTAGGATTTCCTGGTTGGTAGTCAAGATCTTAGAGCAAAATATTACAGAACAAAAAGCTATGTTCTTTCACTTCTGGCTGGAAATTAAAAAATGATAAACAAACAAACAAAAACAGTGGTCACCCACTTGGACTATACCCTAGAAAGTGAATAGAAGCTGCATCTCAGCTATATTTCATGCTTTGTAGACACACCTTAGGCATTGTAATGGGGGACTCTAAGGAAATCAGCTGAAAATCTCTTTAACCTCTATCTTTTAGAACAAAACAAGAAATTATTTATAGTACCCAAAATATAGTCCCCTCTGATGGTGATTGAAGAGTACAGTTTATACAGAGTTGATAAATGGCTCATTCAATAGTACAAAAGTTGTCACTTTTTTTTAGAAAGTTTTTTTTTTTTTTGGAGAGATTTTCACTGTAGGGTGCGTGCGCTCGCCAGACAGACAGAGAGAGACATAGAGACAGAAAGCGAGAAATCACCCCCCAGGGGGGATGGTCACGCCGCAATCCCTTCTCCTCCATTCTCCTCTCAGGATCTTGGGCACGCACGCACACGCGCCCGGCGTGAGTTTTAAGCCACCGGGTCCGGGACACGAACCGCGGTCGACTACGTGGGAGTCCAGCGACATAGCCATTACGCTAACTGCTGGTTCCCGAAAGATTTTTTGCTATAGGGTGCATGTGCTCGCTAGAGAGACAGGGAGAGACAAAGAGACAGAAAGTGAGAAATCACCCCCTAGGGCGGATGGCCACAGTGCAATCTCTTCCCTTCAATTTCTTCTTGGTATTTTGGGCACACACATGCATGAGCCTGGGGTGAGTTTTTAGTCACTGGGTCCAGGACTAGAATCATGGTCAACTATATGGGAGTCCAGTGACATAACCATTATACCATCTGCTGGTCCCGAAAGCTATTGTTTTTAAAGTAGCTATATCTTTCATGTTTCCCAACCATTATAAGAAATTAGAAAATTAAAATAGTTCATGAAGTCTAGACTGACAGCCAACTAACCAGAACTCTCAATCACTAGAAATTTATATCCTTGAAATTTAAGTAAATATTAATGAGAAAATTTTCACGTAGAGAACTCATGGCTCCAGTATATTCTTTTTTTTTTTTTTTTGAGGGGGTTTTCCTATTGGGCATGTGCGCTCGCCAGACAGAGAGGGACCAAGCTCGCCAGACAGAGAGAGACATAGAGACAGAAAGCGAGAAATCACCCCCTAGGGCGGATGGTCATGCCGCAATCCCGTCTCCATTCTCCATTCTCCTCTCCGTATCTTGGGCACGCACGCACATGCACCCGGTGTGAGTTCTAAGCCACCGGGTCTGGGACGCGAACCGCAGTCGACTACGTGGGAGTCCAGCAACATAGCCATTACGCTAACTGCTGGTTCCCTATTCTTTACCAAAAGATTGACCACATTCTTTCCCTTTCCTTCTGCTTTTCTTCCTCATGAACCAGCAGAAAAATAGCCCAGAGCTGAATTCAGATAGAGCTGAATTAAATTTCCAGTGTGATTTTTGCTGATCATAAGAACCTACCTAAAGAACCTAATCTCACCCAAACGGTGCATTTCTCATTTGTAAAACATGTGACACCACCTGCTCCCCAGAGTTATTTTGACAATTACAATGGCGTTGCATTTTCATTTAGGTTGGGGGAGTTACGTTATAAAGTTAGCACATACAGTCATATTTTCCTTGAAAACTTGCTAAATTGCCCAACACGGTCCAATAGAAACATAATGAGAGCCATGTATGTAATTTAAAAAGTTCTGGTTGCCGCATTAAAAACAGGTGAAATTAATTTTCATAATATATTTTATTTAAACCCAATCTATTCAAAATATTATTACTTCAAACCGAAATCAATATAAAAAGTACTAATGAGACACTTTACTTTTCTTGTATTAAGTCTTTGAAACCCACTTGAATCTTACACGAATCGAGCATCTTTAACGGGACTAGCCACATTTTGACTGTCCAGTAGCCACACAGGGTGGCTGGATGGTACAGCTCCAGTCCATCCTGTACTATCTGGAGACAGACCATGTCTCCAGAAAAGCAATCCAACTAGATTTCCTCCAGTACTGAAGCAGGTGCCTGTTTCTTTAATTGAGGCCCACAGGGAAATATGAACGGTTTACACTTGGGATTCAAGGTGGAAAATTATATTTAAGCACCAAAACTGCTCATTAAACAGATATGAGCTTCCTAGAGGCATAGCTGGACATGGTAGGGAAGAACACGTCTCCTCTGCCATCTCATACACCATGTAGGTTCTCGAGATTTAACTCTTGGTTTGCTCAGCCTTTGTCTTTAAACGCTTACGTACATAATACATGTGCCTTCTTTGTGTTGGACAAAATTCGACCTAGAGCACATTTGCTGAGCTCCTACTGTGTGGAAGAATCTAGATATTATAAAGGTGCCTGCCAAGTTCAGCTCTTGACATAGTTACTTACTAGTGCTATAACCTCTGAGGGATTATTTGATTTCTTAAAGCTCAGTTTCCTCATTTTCAAAACAGAGATAATAATAATATTGGGCCATTGGAAAAGTCATGATGTAATTTTTTTCTATGTTTTTCTATGCAAAAATGCATCATAACTTTCTGACAACCCAGTACTTCTCCATTCATACAATTTTTGTTGTGTTTGTTTGTTTGTTTTAGGTTTTTGTCATAGAGCAGCTGTGCCTACCAGAGAGACACAGAGAGGGAAAATAAATCTCTCCCTGGGGGGAAGACCACACCACAATTCCTTCTGCTCCATTCTCCTCTTAGGATTTTGATCACACACACAGACACACCTGGCAGGATTTTCAAGCCACCAGGTCTGGAACTCAAACCACTGTCAGCCATGTGGGAGCCCAGTACCTTAACTACCAAGCCACCCGCTGAACCTACGTAGGGTTCTTTTTGAAACTTAAATAAGTATATCAAAGTATAATAATCATTCTTCAGCGTGATTAGTGAGAGTTAATACAATAGATATTTGCTGTTAATAAGAGTGCTAGACAAGGGCCAGCAGATGGTGTAATGCTTACATTACCGGACTCCTACATAGTCAACCATGGCTCAAGTCCTGGACCTAGCAGCTTAAAACTCACGCCAGGTGTGTGTGCATGCATGCCTAAAGTACCAAGAGGAGAATGGAGAAGGGATTGCAGCATGCCCATTTCCTCAGGGTGAAGGTGGGATGATTTCTTGCTTTCTGTCTCTCTCTAGTGAGCACACATATCCTACAGCAAAAACTTCTCTTAAAAAAAAAAAAGATTTCTAGACAAGGTTGGGCCAATTTGGGTACATTAAAGGAATGAAAAACCACCATGTCCCAAGACTTCCACCCACTTCACCACCACCACCACCAGTTTCTGAAATTATTATAATTACTCTTTCAGTTTATGTCACTTTCTCTAGTTTTTTTTTTTATTTAATAATGGGAGAAGGTTACCAGCTACAGCCATGAGCATGTTAGTGTAAATGTGTTTCATTCACTTTTCTTCTGCATAGAGTATCCAAGAGTCAATGATACTCAAACACCGGGGTAGGGGCTCAGGGACAGAGGAATATCCAGCCTGGATTATTCATGGACAGCAGTCAGGCCTCAGAATCCTCAGGTTCTAGGGATACGTTGACCCTAGGAACTGATGAGAGAGATTTCATTTTCCACCAGACATGGCAAAGGAAAATCAACACACACATCAGCCAGGTTCCAAACTGACTTCAAGTTAAAATAACTTCATTCAACTCTCTACTGTATTTATCAAAATGTTTCTCTCCCCAAAAAAGGTGAAGGACTGGGACCAGCAGATGGTGTAATGATTAAGTTGTTGGACTCCCACGTAGTTAACCATGGTTCGAGTCCTAGATCCAGCAGTTTAAAACTCATGCCTGGTGCATGTGCATGTGTGCCCAAAATCCCGAGAGAAAAATAGAATCACTGGTGGCGAGGGGCGCGGGGGTGATTCCTCACTTTCTGTCTCTCTCTGTCTCTGTGGTGAGTACGTATGCCGTATAGCAAAAATCTCTTTAAAAAGAAAAAAAAAAGTGAAAGACCAATATTTTTTAACCACCTAGAAGAAAATTAACCTGAGACAAAAGCATTTTATGAAACATTTGACAAATAAAGGAAGAAAATCAGTCCAGGTCTATAGAATCTTACCAGGGATACACTGAGCAGTGTGGAAAGGACCTGAAGTTACATAATGCCAGTCACGTGTGTGTATGTATATGTGTGTGTGTGTGTGTGTGTGTGTGTGTGCATGCACTTTCAAAGGTCCTTTACGTTTCTACAAGCAGGAGCTTGTTTATTATTCCACTCTGCTTTAAAAATTTTTTTAAGACTTGTTTAATTTTGGGACCAGCAGTTAGCGCAATGGCTATGTCACTGGACTCCCACGTAGTCGACCACGGTTCGAGTCCCAGACCCGGTGGCTTAAACTCATGCCAGACACATGTGCGTGCATGCCCAAGATCCTGAGAGGAGAAAGGAGGAGAAGGGATTGTGGCATGGCCATCCCCCCTTGTGTGGGGGGTGATTTCCTGCTTTCTGTCTCTCTGTCTCTCTCTGTTTTTCTGGCAAGTGCACACACTCTATAGCAAAAAAACTCTCCCAAAAAAAAGAATTATTTAATTTTTATTAATCATTACTATAATAATCATTAATTTACTATAGGGCATACATGTACACCAGAGAGACAGATGGGGGGGAGAGAAAGAGACAGACTGGGGGGGGGGGAGAGAGAGAGAGAGAGAAAGTAAGAAAGCAAGCCTCCAGGTCCAGGACTTGAACTACAGTCAACCATGTGAGAGTCCAGCACCTTAACCACCATGCCACCTGCTGACTCCTCCAATGTGCCTTTTAAGAACAATGTCAATAAATGAGCTACTAAATAAAGAGAACACTCAGTCAGAAGACTCTGGACCTTCTTTCTGCTCTCCACCCCATTGTAAAGAGCAAAGTAGAAAACTTCACACCTGGTGTTAAGGAATAATCCTCTCAGGTCAGGATTTCTGCACCTCAGCACTATTTGTCACAGGGACTGTCCCACCCATCTAGTTATAATGACCAAAAATATCTTCAGTCATGGCCAAATGTCCTCTGTAGAGCAAAATCTTTCCCAGTCAAGACCCCTTGTCTAGAGCAGTTTGCCATTCTTCCCTGCTGCCATACGAGAAGGGTCAAGAACCACTCTGCCTGATATAGGGTCTCTTCTTTAGTTCTAACAAAAGAACAGACCAATTTAGTAAAGCAGTGGAGATTATAAAGCGCAGCCTGGCGTTGGGATTTCTAAGCCAGATTTGGCTTTCCTGGCTTCAAAGATCATGAAACCTCTCATTTGTACTCACAAAGCAGCAATTTCTCACAAGGATACATTCCTTTGACTCTCTTTTAAAAGTCAAGTACAGCTTGGTAACCACAGAGTACAGAAAATACAGGCTTTCTGCAAGAAGCAATTATTCAAAACCCAAAGACCAAAAAAAATGAATACGTCAAATCGTGTCAGTTACGACACGTAAGACAACTGGATTTCTTCACTTATATGCCGCCGAATGGACTGAGTTTGTTTTTTCTTGCTGACTTTGATTATTTCTTAGAGATACAACCCAAGCTGTCTAAAACTGTTGACACAGGGTTATTGACCTTTTAATTTAAAAACAAGAAGGTCCTGGTTTAGTATTTAGGCTTTTGCTTTAAGTGTTCAGCAATCATTACATCCATAATTAGACCTTGTGCAGGAATGTACCAAAATCTGCCTCCTGGATCACTTACAGGGTCTGTAGAAGCCACAGAAAAACTGAACGCTTCAGCAATGGTCAGATTTTTCTGGGCTGGCACAGGAAAACTCAGCTCATGGAATATAAATCAGCAACCCTACACTCTAATTTCCACCCTTCACATGTAGCATGATTATACAACTGAGCCGTAGGAGCGTCAAGTCAAAAACCAAGGTTTATTTGCCAGAAGGAAGCCAAACCTTCAATTCTGTGGTTAATGCCACCTAGGGATATAATTACACAAGCTAATATCATCTTTCCACTAAAGAGGAGGAAAAGGGATCCCCATGGCCAACATTCATATGAATTAACCATTTTAGGTTTAATACCAAGGCTAAAATCAAATTGCTAAGGTATTCATATATGAAAGTTCAAAAATGAAAAAATTAAGTATCTGATAACATTAACATGCTTATAGCATGTTTATTAAATACCCCTTCCAGAAATGTTCTCAAAATACTGCTTCACATGTTAGTAAAGGGATTTTGCTTAAAATAAACCAGTTATATTACAACCTTCACAGACAGAGCTGAATTCAGGAAGAGTTCAAACATTTGGTGAACTAGATCAGGTCTCAAGGAATGAACATGAATATATTCAACTGAAGGCAGGCATAGAAATTATCTTTATTGGAAGGCTCAAAAAGGATATTTATTGAGAAAGTTTGGAGAGTGGTACGTTTCTTAATGCAAAAACTAATTCCTAAAAAGTAAATTAGGCATTTAGGAGTATAGGAAGATTCATAAATGAATCATATCAAGTCTTTCAGACATTAATATCTTCCCACAACTTCATTATTTCTACAGAAATATTCTTAAAAACTGAAGAAATGAAAATACTGAACTATTTATTATTTTAAAAAATCTACCTTGAAACTTCCTCAGACTAAGGAATTCCCTTGTTATCTTACTTCTAGCATCTAACTTGGGTCATTCCCTTTGCCAGAGGACCAACTCACATACCTACTATGAGAGCCACAAAAGCATATGAGCATTTTCTTTAAAACCTATGTAGAGAGTTACCATAGCTCTCAGTAATTCCACCCCTTAGTACATACCTAATAGAAATGAAAACATATATCTACCCAAGATTCATATGTGAATATTCATAGCAGCATTATTTATAGCAGCCAAAAGTGGAAACAGTCCAAGTGTCCATCAACTGATGAATGGATAAATAAAATGTGGCATATCTATACAATGGAATATTACAGCTATAAGAGAGAACAAAGACCTGATACATCCTTCGGCATGGCCGAACCTCAGAAACATAAAGGTAAGTGAAAGAAGTCAGTCCCCAAAGGACACCTACAGTCTCATTTATGAGGTGATCAAAAAATTAATAAATCAGTTCAAATATAAATAATTGTCCCAAAATAGAAGTAAGTCATTCCTCCACTTCCTCATACTTAGAGACAGAGAGACAAAAAGTTAAAAATCAACCCCCCGCCCCCAGACGGGATGGCCATGCCACAATATCTTCTCCATTTACTTCTGAGGATTTGGGGCACATATGCACACATGGCCAGCATGAGTTTTAAGTCGCTGGATCCAGGACTCAAATCACAGTTGACTACGTGCAAGTCTGGCGACATAACCAATACTCCATCCGCTGGTCCCCAAACATCAATTTTTAAATTAACTTTTTAAAATATATTACCTCCTCATACAAAATTGAAAACTACAAACATATTTTTCAGAATCTCCTAAAATAGAACTAACTATGCCACATTGATATCCAATAGAAAAATCCAAATATTGTGACAACAAAAAAATACAAACTCTTTTTAAAAGTATAATAGTATCATTAACTTCTGTATTCTAAAACACCTGTTTTAAATTCTACCTACCATTCCTTAAACGTTTAAACTTGAGATTCTTCTGCAATTATGCTGAGCAGCAATGAGACTTTCAGCATTTCAAAGTCTCCCCGAATTATCAAAGAACCAAAAATAAATCTCAAATTGCTTAAGTGTGAAATGTGTTTTTTTCCACTCTCAGTTGAAAAATGGCTGCAGAGATTATACTCAGATTTTCCAAGCTATAAATCTCTCTCAAAGTAGGACTGGGGTGGACATTTTTAGCCTCACAGAGTATTTTCATCAGAAAGATGTGACTGAAGGAATCAGGGAGTAGCAATGACCATCTATGTGCCGCCTTGACTGCAGCAGTTGACCATTGTTGGAAACCAGAGAAGATCATTCAAAGTCATTTCCAAAAACTAAAAAGAGAGAAGAACAACACCAACAAAACTTTAGAAAAATGCACATAATCTGTTTGGATCCAACAAAAACAATATGCATCAAGAGCTATAAAAATGTTCATGTCCTTTGGCTCAATGATTCTGTTTTTAGGAATTTATCCTACAGAACAGCAAATTGTGGTATCCTGATTTATACAGCAAAATACCGGAGACAGCCTCAACATGCAACAATAGAAAATTGGTTAATTAAATTATACTACATCCTTTTGATGGAATGTTATGTCTCCATAAAGACTAATAAGAAAAAAAAAAGACTAATAAGAGACATGGACATGTACTTATGATATAATGTTAGTGGAGAAGGACAAAACATACTAAAATAACTATATTTTATATATTTTATAGTTGTGTATACACACACACACACACACACACACACACACGGAAAAGGATTAAACGGGTCTATATAAATCTATAGATCATTATACTGACATGGCGGACCACTCATTTTTTTCCCAGATTCCAAAACTGCTGAAATGTTATCACATAGTCTTTAGAAAAAATTTAGTGAGCCACATAAATTTTATGGAAAACAGTTTCATTAATTAAGTTGTACTCTTCCTACCAACTATAGTTTTAGTAGTGATATTTATGTCAAAATAATGGCCATAAAAGACCCTTAGTCAAGAAGCAAAGAAAAGTAACACAAGGCTTTAGCTAAGATTCAAATTGATTCCATTATAAATTTAGCAATGAGAATAATTTTTTTTTTGGAGAGGTTTTTGCTATAGGGTGTGTGCACTCGCCAGACAGAGACAGAGAGACAGAAAGCAGGAAATCACCCCCCAGAGGGGATGGCCACACCACAGTCCCTTCTCCTCTATTCTCCTCTTGGGATCTTGGGCACGCACGCACAAGCACCCGATGTGAGTTTAAACCACCAGGTCCGGGACTCGAATAGTGGTCGACTACGTGGGAGTCCAGCGACATAGACATTACGCTAATTGCTGGTCCTGAGCAATGCAAATAATTTTTATAAAAAATAGGGTAACTGGGGACCAGCAGTTAGCATAATGGCTATGTCGCTGGACTCCCATGTAGTTGACCACAGTTCGCATCCCAAACCCGGTGGCTTAAAACTTGCGTCAGGCGCATGTGCGTGTGTGCCCAAGATCCTGAGAAGAGAACGGAGGAGAAGGGACTGCAGCATGGCCATCCCCTCTGGGGGGTGATTTCTCGCTTTCTGTCTCTCTGTCTCTCTCTATCTGTCTGGCAAGCACACGCGCCCTATAGCAAAAAAAAAAAAAAAAAAAGTAACTGAAGAGACTTTTTCTGTTTCTAAACTCCAAATGTATACTGTTCATTTTTCTTATAAAATGTCCATTCCTCCTCTTAGGAGGAAAGAGAATATGGAAGAATATTGGAAGCCCCTTCCCTGTCTACTGAACCTTCACCTGGAAACTCACCTGTCTGTCAAGCTCACCTGTCCACAGGGAGTTCATCAAGCAAGGGTAAGCATGAGCTGGCAAGGTGGCCCAGAAAGCCCACCAAACAGAATCCTGATACACAGGTCCTGCCTGCAACTAGCCTGGGCCATGGTACCCAGATAGCTGGTCCAACATTATTCTAGATGTTTCTATGAAGGTGTTTTTTTAGATAAGATTAAAACTTAAATCAGTATATTTTGGAGATTACCCTCTACAATGTAGGAGGGCCTCATACACATACACACACACACTGGTATACAAATTTGGTATATATATTTATACTATATACATAGTATATATAATACTCATAGTTTGTATAGACATATAGTACTTACATACATATACACACTCGATACTAGTGAACATATGTGCATACAACATCCTACAGTTCTGTTTCTATGGAGAATCCTGACTTCCATAAATGTTGCATGTGCAGTCACCTGGCACTGAGGAAGTGTGCTAAGGACATTTGCTGAAAGAAGAGGAAAAAGTGAGCTACTCTTGGATCCTGAAAGGGATCCCTCTCAACAAAGTTGTCCACATTCCTCTGGGAAACTCATGTAACTAGCACAATTGTCAAAATTACTAACTCACAGAGATTCTCTTTGTATCTGCTTGTTGATTAATATTTTTGATATCTGTTAAGAAATCAAGTTGGCCATTTTATTTCCCATATGTGCTTCACCTGAATTTGAGAGGCATCACCACATACCTGAGGATGCCACCAAGAAGGTTAGCTGTGGCCTCCATTAAGATCACAGTCTTTGGGACCCGCAGGTGGTGTGGTGGTTAAAGGCGCTGGACACACCCACATGGCCGACCAGGGTTTGAGTCCTGAATCTGGTGGTTTGTTTTCTCACTTCCTCTCTCTCTCTCACTCTCACCCTCTGTCTCTCTCTGGTCCAATTAAAAAATAAATGAATGAATAAATAAAATAAAATAAATAATTATTTTTTTAAAAAGATCACGGTCCTTATATTTACAATTTATTGATTCAACATGAAATCACAGCGATTATGAAACAGCCCTATTTTCCAATTTCCACCTTCCAGATAGACATCTATTAAAAAAACTCCACTGTTTCTCTAACATAAGATCAATATTTAGTCTGTAATAAGCAAGAAGTGCCATTTCTTCAGCATCCTTTCTTTCTTTTCTCTTCCTTTTTTTTCAGTTGCCAGAGGGCACATATACTCACCAGAGAAAGAAGAAAGATACCCCACGATGGGCCACAGCAACAACACAATCTCATCCTCATTTCTCTACCCCATCAGGACGTGGGGCACACACACAGGTGCCCAGAAAGTTTGTCAAGCTGCCAGGGCTGGAAGCCAGGGCCAGCCAGCTGAGATCTGGCTCTCCATGCACTGCACTTCACCACCATGCTATGGGCTGGTCCCCTTTCACATCCCTTCTGATGAACGCTCTCAATCAGTAATATGTTAAAGAATTCTCATAATGCAAGACATTTAAAAGTTTGTGTTCAGTTATTATTTATTTCTGTCTCTAATTTTTGGTGTTTAAAAATGTCTTTATAAAGCCTTCTTTTTAGTGGTAATAACAAAATATTGGACTTTAACAGAATCTTTTATATAACTGGTTTAAATGGACTAAGTGTATTCAAAGCAGATTGACTTGGTTTAGCAGATTTTTGCTGAAATGGATTATTATTTAAATAAGTATACTGTCCGATTGTTTTATTATACTAAAGACATCTTGCCAACATCAGGGACCCACACCTTGGACCCCAAAAGGGTAACCATGTCCAGAAAAGAACAATAATAAAGCCTGACTTGAGGGTCAGGATTTAAGCTCCTTCGTTGGAAGAACATAAAAAATAAGAAATCTTTGCACTTTTCATTCTTTATTTTTGCCTTCACTGAAGGCTGTTCTGGGGATTTAAGAACAAAAATGAGTCAAGAGCCAGTCAGTCTCCTTTGGGGGAATTGTTGTAGCATGGAGCAAATGGAGCCAGTCTTACTTGAGGTCCACTGCATTTATGCTTTGGGGAAGTAAGTCCATGGACAAATGACATGACGAAAGTCACCAGCCCATGCACTCCCCAGGAACACACTCCTGCAACGTGAACCACAAAGATGGCATCACTGAAAAGTGCCACATATCTATTTACATACCCATGGTGGGTCTTGCATCACCTCTCTCTCTCACATAGCTTAAATTAAGTCTATTAACATCAAGCATCAACTCACCTGAAGCCATACCTGCTGTTAGATTGGGAGTTCTTCATTTTAACTACAGCCATCAAATTGAATTCATCAGGAGAGACTTTCACAAAGCACAATTCCTGAGCTCCACCTCACAGTTATTCAATCAGAATAGATAGGGATGGAGGTGGGCTGATTCTAATGAATCAGGTAAAATGAATGCTAAGACCCCCATGACAGATAGGCTTTCTAAAACAGGCCTTGAGAATCAGTGGAAATAAACCTCCTGTGTAAGCTGCCCCACAAATGGGGCACATGCTTCACTGCCCAGGTAAGTGAGAGGCACTGAGTTCCAGAGGTTCATGCACTGTACCTTCAATGCAATTTTCTAAAATGATAAACCTCAGAATTCTCCAGAGTTTCATGTGTGCAACAGTTGAAATTATGTTATGTTGGTTTTTTGGCTTTTTTTTTTTCCATGAAAACACATGTGTCCTTTTGTTTCACGGTCTCACTTGGCACCAAGTACCCAGCACCTGAAGCCATACCTGCTGTTAGATTGGGAGTTCTTCATTTTAACTACAGCCATCAAATTGAATTCATCAGGAGAGACTTTCACAAAGCACAATTCCTGAGCTCCACCTCACAGTTATTCAATCAGAATAGATAGGGATGGAGGTGGGCTGATTCTAATGAATCAGGTAAAATGAATGCTAAGACCCCCATGACAGATAGGCTTTCTAAAACAGGCCTTGAGAATCAGTGGAAATAAACCTCCTGTGTAAGCTGCCCCACAAATGGGGCACATGCTTCACTGCCCAGGTAAGTGAGAGGCACTGAGTTCCAGAGGTTCATGCACTGTACCTTCAATGCAATTTTCTAAAATGATAAACCTCAGAATTCTCCAGAGTTTCATGTGTGCAACAGTTGAAATTATGTTATGTTGGTTTTTTGGCTTTTTTTTTTCCATGAAAACACATGTGTCCTTTTGTTTCACGGTCTCACTTGGCACCAAGTACCCAGTTCATTTGCCCATCAGATTAGCTCGAATTACATGCTTTTACTGCTCCTACAAGCTAATGCAAGAGACCTACAATTAACTGTGGGCTGGTTTAAGCCCTAAATGGAACTAATGTCTGCCCCGACCAAATGCCTCAGGACCTGCTTCTTTTTTCCTGTAAATTGCTATTTTTGTAGGCTGTCTTCCAGAAGTTGAGCCCCAAAACAAGTTGGAACTGTAAGCATACTAGATTCTACTCACAATTCTTATTGATTCCTTGCCACTTGCACTATCTTCAAAAGCTCAGCCAAATGTACAATATTGTCCTTATAATGTAAGACAGAATCGCCACTCTTAATGTAACCTCACTTGAGCTCATATAATAGCAGCAATGAGAGGAAATCACCAACACTCCTGCCTTCCCTAAGTTCCCTGTGTCCAGACATAGAGAGACATAATATCACCTGTCTTTGTCTCTGCAAATTGAAAAGTTTACTCATTTCTGAAAATACCAGGAATGTTAGACTATTCCAGTGCCAGTTCTAAAATGATGACAGGATACACAAATTTGTTCTGGCTGGATAAATTTTGCAAACTTCAGAAAGAGAAAAAGACGACTGGATAATAAGCATGATTCTTGCTCGTGGGCCCCCATGGAAAAGTAGCATAATATCAGTATTCTATTACCTCTCATTTCCATCAGCAATGAGTTACACTATGTCAATTCCTGAGAAGGACAATCAGATAAAACCCTACCAAGTGCCTGTGGAATTTGCTGCTCCTGGCATCAGGGCGGAAAGAGCAAGAGTGAATTAAGCAGAGCTGATTGTGCTTTCAGAGGTGGGAGGGTAGGGGAGAATGCATCTACTAACTCTTCAGTAGAGTTGCAGGCTTCATTTTGCCATAGATCACATTTCCCTCAACTGCTATCATAAAAGAACTAGCAAAGGCTCTCAGTAACGAGACTTGGAAGTGGAAAAAAGGAACTCGAAGGTATGTCTTCACTTGTCTGACTCTGAAACCTTGTTTTCTGCATGACTTTAATAGACCAAGTCATATCCATTACTTCTGAGAGTCAAACTCTTGGCCTGACATCCTTAATAATCATTTCCTCAAGTTCAACTTTTATTCCTGAACAAGTCAGACTGGATAGATGCATGGTCAAATGGTGAATTATACAGAAAGTCAGGAGTTCTGGACCAGCTTCTGTGGCATAGTGGGTAGCATACTAAAGCTAGTGTCCTAAATTGCTGGAAGACACATGGCTAATCACAGGTTCAGATCTCCTCTCTCATTTGAGGTGAAAACATTGAAAGATACCTGGAAGGAGAGTTCCTAGTCTTTGGGAATCAATGAGTTCACAGGCCCAGGCAATCTGGTGTAAATACTAACTGACCAGTCTTCTCCAGGTATAAATGTTTGCTTCCAAATATGTGTAGATGATGTCCTAATAGTAACAAATTCATTTAAAAACATTTTTAACCTAAGTATCTTTTGACATCGACAATGAAAATATGCAACCACTGTCTATGAGTACCTGCAACATATTTAGATATTATGAGTAGCCCTCTTACATTTCGAATCATGAGCTAGGAAGCCATCAGGTTTCATTATTGCCTGAAAACCCTGGCACATCCCCATGAATATCCTTTTGAGAGTTTGAGAAATGAAATTCAAAATACCACAACTTTATCATTTCTATTCCACATGTTGGCAGAGATACACTATATTGATAGTCACATGACAGCACAAACAATACAAAAGTCATAATGGCTTGCTTACTGCTATGGAGATTCTTAGCTTTATGAGTTCTTCCTGTTTGTCATTTTCATAAAATCAAGTTCATCTTTACTTAAGTAACAGCTAAGAAGTCAGGTTTTGGAGTCAGGTTGCGTAGGTTTAAATCTCTGTTCTTCTTCCCACTATCTTACAACAATAGGCAGCTTACTTATCCTCTCAGTCTCAAAGTGCTTATCTGAAAACTGGATCCCCGAGTGGGTTCCTACAGTGAGGGGGAGGCTCTTAGCCTCAGAGCCTGGCCAAATGTTTGCATGTATCCTGGTTATTTTTCCTTTCATGTTTCTCTCCCACCAATTGGTCAATTCATTGTGTTCTCCTTCAAAGATCAGTTCAGAAACATCTCCTCCATGCCAGACACTGACCTAGACCTGTTCCGGTTCTACCTCTTCCAGAAACATCCTACATTTCACTTTTTTTCTTTGTATCTACCATATTTTCAGACTTAGTTGCAGATTTGTTCACAATACAATTCTTCAGGATTCTGGATCTTTCTTATGAGCCCTTCCCCCTCCTGCCCAAATATGCAGTATGGAATATGCTCCTAAGTTGCAAACAAAGATGTGGTTAACCAGAGCCTGTGTATGCACACACACACACCCAGAGAGACCCATCCAGGTACACAACAGAGACCTGTCAGCAGGTAATTATCTTCTATGCTGATGGCTCTGAATTGCTGGGTGCCTTCCAGCTATGTTCACTCTTCAAACTTTGCTTCCTGTCCTCTTTGCAGCTGTTTCTGACTCTAGAAACCCTGGGGCAGTAGATCTGCTCAGGTTTTTCTGTCTTGCCTCTTCTTGCCCCTATAAAGATGCACAGCTCTGAGCTATACATTTCCAGAGCAAACACGTAAGATGATTTACAACCCAACCCAGTCCAGGAGAAGAAAGCTATCTTTCTGTAAAGTCAATCCAACTGTTGTCTTATTAATTAGGATTTTATTGGCCAAACAGTGCTTGCCCAGACACAGGGAGGCTATTTTTACTTAGGCTGTCACTTTGCAGGTGTGGTAGGCAAATGCTACTTAGATCTGTGTGATGCCATCCAATATGGAATGGGAGAAAACACAGATGTGGGCTTGGTGAGCTCAGCCACCTATGCGATCCTCTCACCTCTCTCTGCATAAGGGAAAGCTCCTGGTGGTCCCAGGAGAGCTTACATGGCCAGAATTCTTAGGAAGAGAGGACTATTTGAATGTGTGCTTCCTGAGGAGACAGTGGGGAAAAAAGACAAGTTGGAGAAGGGGTTAAGTGATTCTGTAGAGCTAGTCTGACACCCAGGAGGCCCTCTGGGGTCAAAGGACCACTGTTCTGCACTGTTACTCAAATTGTGTCAAGGTATCAGTTCCTCTCAGTATTAGTCTGCCATCTCTCTGTGATAGCTTAATGCCTCCAAATTTGACCTCATTGTGGGAAAATTGTTCTCACTTGGCACTTGGAGGATACTATGTAATTTCAAAGCCAGGGTATGAGAGCACTGCAACTATTTTAAAATCCCATATGCTTAAATTCATTCAAAAAACTTCATGTGTATGACTCTCTCTCCCTTCTTCTTCTCATTCCCCAAATAACCAAATGAGCATTGTTGTGGTTTTTTAAAAATCTTTCAGAGACATTCATGAAAAGCTCAATGTGTGTTCATGACAAATACACCCCTGTGGCTACTTGCAAGAGAAACAAACCCCAGCATGAAAATTCCAAGGCTTTCCTCTTTTCTTATGTAAATAATTCTCCAGATGGCTTATTTGTAAGACGTTTACTAATTCTTGTTTTCTTTCTAGACAATCTGTTCCCAGTAACCATTCTATCAGTGAAACTTGAGGTAATGCTTACAATTTCATTTAATGAAACGTCTGTCAGAAAACTTGGTCTACAGCGGTAGTGTTGGTGGTATCAATACCACACACGCACACACACCAAAAAAACTATCAGGAAGGATTGACAATTCTTGTGCTGTTGTTGTCGGACAGAAGATATTTTGAATTAGAATTAATTTCAGACTTATTTGAATATCAGATCTTAAAGGGGTTATCAGCTTATCTAATCCCAGAATAGAAAAGGGAATCAAGGAGAAGAAGAAAAAAGCAAAACATTTAAGGAACCCGAAACGGAAAGCACTCTGTTGATTATAATGTATATGGTCATATCTTTGACTGGACTGATATGCAGTGTATTCATGATGGGCAAATTCATTTGGAATGCTGCAATGATACACAGTGATCAAATGTAAGAAATAAATCTATAAAAAATAATGAAATCTGTGCCATATACTCCTTTCCTACCTAGTGCCCAGGCAGATTCACCAACCATTCTTGATGGCATCTATTTCAGTTGAGTTCAGAGGTGATGTCAGAAACATTTTCTTTTTTAATTTAATTTAACTTATTTATTTTGGAGAGGTTTTTGCTATAGGGCACATGCGCTTGCCAGAAAGAAAAAGACAAAGATACAGAAAGCGAGAAATCACCCCCCAGGGAGGATAGCCACTCCGCAATCCCTTCTCCTCCATTCTCCTCTCAGGATCTTGCACACACATGCACATGCGCCCGGCGTGAGTTTAAGCCACCAGGTCCTGGATTCGAACCACGGTCGACTACATGGGAGTCCAGCAACATAACCATTACGCTAACTGCTGGTCCTGGTCAGAAACATTTTCAGCATCCCTCACCAACTCATTGCCAATCGATCATAGTTTGACTTGTGAGAGGCTACATGTCAACCATTGCTAAGCCCCTCATTTAACTACAGGGGCTGTTTAGACTGTGAGGATGGGAACAATATTATTTAATGTCTCCAGCTAATTTAAGGCACTAGTTCATAGGCTGGAAAATTCAAACAAAGGTTTAGGATATAGGTGAGAAATTACATTTTCATTTTCACTACCCCTAACTGTAATTTAACATTTCCTTTGTTCATGAGGAAAAGTGACAAGCCATAGTATGAGCGCATCTAACTGTCATCAACAGAAATCACAGACGTTTTCACGGAACATTCATTTGTTGCAGATTTCTCAACTATCGCTTATACACATTGCTAATTCTAAATGATAGTAGTTATTAGACTTGCCAAGATACTTTTCTGTATCTTACTGCATTTATAAGCCCATATATTAATTTATCGCAAAATTTAAAAAACACGTTCACAACTGTATTTCTCATTCGGCACTGAGAATAATAGATCATTTCAAAGCCAGAGTATGAGAGCACTATAACTATTTTGAAATACCTTATACTAAAATTTGGCTTCCTTCGTAACTATATATATTTCATCTTATGTATTTAAGGCATTGTTCTGAGAAGGGATCCAGTTCAAAAGGGTCTGTCAAAGGGTCCATCCCAGGAAAATATTAAAAACCCCTGGTTAAGAGAAAAGCCAAGCATCCTAAACACTTACTTTCACTTTTTTTTGCTCTTCCCAGGGAAAAAGGGAAAAAGCCTTGAGATCCGTGCCGTCTTAGGCTGATCCCATAGTTACCGCCATCGTAATACGAGATGTTTTAAATGAAGACAAATTCACACCGATGGGGTTGGCGAGGAGAGGCCAGAGGTACATAAAGGAAAAAGTACAAGTTCCCAAGTTCCACTCACCCAAGATAATTATTGTGAACAATTTGGTATATGGCTTTCTAGATACTCGGCTCGTTACATAATAAAAATGGAATAAAACAATTCAGGCTGCTCTACAGCTGGCTTTATTCACTTAATTAAATAAAAGAATAAAGAGCGATGTTACAGACATCTTCCTTTTGTACAGATTTGCCGCATTCGTTTCAGTGGCTGAGTTTTCCACTTTATACGTGTACCCCAATTCATTTTACAGGCTCCAATAAAAAAGATTCATAACCCAAAGTTTTCTTGACAGAAGATAGCAGAGAGAAGTTACACTTTGAACCTGAGAAGGTTAGAAATTCAGTTTTAATGGCTGGCATGGTGCTCTGTGGAATAGAACCTCCAGTGATGAAGTCTGTAGCTAAAGAGACAACATAAAGCATCGCCTGCAACTCTGACACACAGACATGGCCACTTCAGGAGGTGAGCATCTGAGGAAGAACAGGCACAGAGGCAGGGGAGGTCCAGTCCCACGGCCTGGTGACTCCTGGGAGAGAGCAGCTTGGTCTGAGGGAGAATCCAAGCTTGGGGCCTGCACAGTCTCAAGGACACTGCAGCAGGCATGGCCACCTACACATCATGGGACTGGCAATGAGCCTTCTACCAGACCCAGGGCCCAGCTCAATAGGACACCCACCCTTGGCAGGGGTACTATTCTCCCGCCTCAACCCTCCATCCTCTTATTCTATTCTATCTATAGTCATGCCTGGCCCTCCTACAAATCCTTTCTACTTCCAAGTCCCTCCTGACCTAGAGGCCTGCCACCTTGAGATTTGCTGGTTTAGGGAACTCTTGGCATCAACTGCCCCAAAGTAGGTAATTAGGGGCAGTGACAAGGGGAAAACTCTTCAGTCAAAACTCATGAAAACGTTACCTGGTTGGTATCACTGTGCCAAATATTATATTATTAAGGTAAACCCCAAAACTCTGGTAAGGCCAATACAAGATCATAGGCTGCAAATAAAGGGAAAATTTGTTTTCAGACACGAAGCAATGAGACAGCAAGGCAGCCATGACACACAGGGACCCAGGAGAGCCAGCCCTGCCCCAGCTAGTGGCTTCAACATGTAGGGGAGCACTGAACCAGGAGTCAGGGATCCAGAGTGCCTCAGGGTCACTCAGCCCCAGGGACCCCTACAATTTGGGAAAGTGATTTTTTGGCTGGATCTTCACTTCCAGCCATGACCTTAAGGGTTGAACCTATTAATTTGTAGCTAGAACCAGGACCAAGCAAGATCAGAGAAGGGCCGGCCCCGGCCTGGCTCCTTGCCCTGAATCACCTTTTTCCTCTTTGTACTTCTGTATTTCTCAAACACTGGGCTGCTGCTTTCTCCTCAGTCCTAATTCAGGGTAAGAATGTCTTTTTTCTACCCACATGTACTTTTTCCCCCCTCTCATCACATCTTGCTGTCTCCATTCTGCTTTGGGTTTCAGCAATTTTAAATTCCCTGGCTTAGAGTCAGCTCTTCTATCAGAACCAATGTGGCTCCAGACTGTTCTACCCCCATTCGATGCAGGAAATAAAACAAAGCCAGGCTTGTTCCCGGTTTGATAGGCTGCAAGTTTAGGGAACGGGGGCTTCAAATCTTTCTACGATTTTGTTTTGGCACCAGAGCGTCTGTGTTTAATTCTGCGTCTCCTGCCAGACTTGGGAAGCCGAAGTGATAATATCAACATGCGGAGAGATGGAGAGCACAACCCTCCATCTTCTCCCTCCCTCGAGTGTGGGGGTGGGAGGTCACTCAGGCACACACTGACACATATGTGCACACAGAGACACACACAGTCTCACAGGCACACACGTGCATACACTCCCTTAAGCACACAGTCACACATGAACACACACACATACATTCACCCACACATGCACACAGACACATATACTCACATAGAGACATACTTGATACACACTAATACACACAAGCGCACAGCAATACACATACCCACAAGCATGTCATACACACACATGCAGACACACATGCACACACTGACACATAAACTCCCCCACAGATAAACACTCACCCCATGCACACACTTGGACACACATATACAGACACACATGTGAACACACTAATATATACACTCCCACAAGTACAGACATACACAGTGACATGTACATACACATACAGTCATCCATGCACACACACTCACCCACCCATGTAGACACATATATTCACCCACAAGCACATACCTACACATACACACATTGATACACACATCCCCCCAAACATACATGCATGCCATACACACCGGCACACACTCAGTCATACCTAGACACACAGCCACACACATACAGATAACACATTCTCACACAGACCCACACATAAACACACGTGCACACTGCTACACACACTCACACACACACAGACCAGCAGAGACACGTGCTCTGCATGGCAGAGAATGCAGGAATGTCACAGGGTAAGCTGTCACAGCTCCCAGGACTTGAAAGAAAACAGTTTCTGATCACAAGGCCTCTCCAGGAGGGCCCGTCATAAAGTTCAACCAATTAAGCAGACAGTTTCTATGGAGACGTTTACTTTTCTCAGCTCTGAAATTCAGCAGCTCCTGTGTCCCGGCAGATATGACGTGGGTGCATGCTGTGGTCAATCTGTGGCAAACTGAAAGACCTGTAATCTCTTTGGATTACTCTCTACAGATAACTGAGTTGTCTCCTGTTTTTAAAAAACAAGACATGGGACTGTGTTGGCACCGGCGGTTCTTGAACACCCAACAGATGTGCAGAGGGATCAGCAAGGACCTTTGTCTAGTCCATTCTCTTGCTAACAAAATTGTCTGAGTCTGGGTACTTTTTAAAAATAGGTGTTTTCAGCTCATATTTTGGGTGTCTAAGATCCGGTGGCCACATCCAGAGAGGACCTTCCTGTAGGTGGATAACTTGGTAGAAGGAAAAAGCTAGAGCAGAGTCTCTCTGTATCAATGTGCCTCATTCCTTCTCCTTCTAAACCCAGCAGGACCCAGTCCTGGGCTCCACCCTGATGCTCAATCACTTCCCAAAGGCCCCACCTTTCAACATCATAATTAGATCGTCTCCTTTAAATACCTTCACAATGAAACCACAGTCCAATTTGTGCCTTTGGGGAGGACACGTTCAAACCACAGCTGATCCAAGCAAGGCTACCTGGGAACCTCCTTCACTCACATACTCATCCACTCAGCGAATCATTCCTGAGAGCCAGCAGGAGCCAGTGATGCCCAAGCCCAGGGGTCCCTTAGTGAACCAAGTGGAAAGGACCCTCTCCTGATTCTACAGTTGCAGGGGGAGACAAACATTGTCCAAAACCCCCACAGAGGGATGTGGTAAGAGCCCCAGTGCCCTCTTAGGAATAAGAGAGGAGAAAAACACCCTGTCTAGGTGGGGATGTTGGGGACTGGGTGAAGTGAATACAACAAGTCTACTACCACCCTGCCCCACATGGGGACACAGTTCTCTCTAGTACCATCAGTCCTGCAAAGAAGGAGATTCTAATCATCTAAACAATTCATGATCAACACATACTCCCACCTGGAGAAGAGGGTGTGTGTGTGTGTGTGTGTGTGTGTGTGTGTGTGTATAGCTGCAGAAGTCTTTGCATTCTTTTAGCAGGAGAAACGAATACAGGAGAAGCAGAGTACCTACCAGGAGAGGTAAATAAGATAATAAACGTTCAATGACAGTAGTGTGCCTAGAACCTAGAAGCTGCCCAGTGAAAGTGGCCCCTGCTGTCATTTGGTGTCCTAATGATGCTTGGCTCCAGGTCTCCAGCAAAGGGGTTTATATCCCTCAGAGAGAAAAGAACTGGCAATGAAAGAGGGAGGAGGCTCAAACTCCCCTGGTGAAGGGCACAGGGACAGGAAGCATGTAGCTGAGTCAGAACCCAGCACTGCAAGATCCAGGAAAGGGTAAGCAGAACTGACCTGAATCTCCTCTTGTATCTGATGTTTCAGACTCCTTTTAAATGCTATGTAAAAACAGGAAAGAGAATGTTGGAGTGGACGTTTAGAATAATCTTCATGAAATAATGTAAAATCAAGTCCACTGTCTTTTCTACATAAGGTCACTGCCAACTGATAGCATTTCCGCCCTGAAGCTGCCAGTCCCTGAATACTGGGAGGGAGAGTGGCCATCACCCTGGTGCTAGATGTCCATCACAGTGGGGACTCTTCCTCCTTCAGGCTGCCCTGACTTGTCTCAGTTCCTCATGAAGTTGGAGAGCTGCCCTTTATTCCAGTCCACTGTCATCCTTGTCAGCAAGAAAAGTTTCAAAAATGTATCTGCTTACCCCTGAAAAATAATATACCAAAATTGAATATCCCTAATTTGAAAGTCTGAAATGTCTCAAAATCTGAAACTTTTTGAGCACTGCCATGATGCCACAAGCGGAAGACACCATGCCTGGCCTCATGTGATGATCAGTCAAAACACTGCAATACAAAACTACTATATTAACATACGTTTGGATTATGTATGTTAGGTATATATGAAACATAAAAAAGATCTTGTGTTTAGACTTAGGTCTAAGATATCTCACTAAGTATATGCAAATGTTCCAAAATCTGAAAAAAAAAAAATCTAAAGTTTGAAACATTTCTGGTCCCAAATATGTTGAATAGGGATACTGAACCAGTTTGTTCTGAATTCTGACAAACCCCTGTTTAAACTCCTCTCTGGCACTTACTAGCCGAGGACCTAAAACAAGCCCTCAGCCACCATAAGCCTCAGTTTCCCTAACTGTAAGTGGGAAGAACATACATCATGGAGTTACTGAGACTATTAGAGGAGACAATGCCTATTAATAGCAGACCATCTGACACATGACCAGGTCTATGTGAATGTTATCTTTTATGGATTTGCTTATACCTTATCTTTTTCCAGAATAGGGTGTGTGTATTGAACAGGATAGTTAGAAGGAAAAAATGATGAATAAATAAATCCAACTCAGGCATCCCATAATGACACAGATCAGGCCATCAGAACAGCACTTACATAATGTTATTCTTTTTAAATTTTATTTATTTATTTATTTTTACCTTGCTACAGGGCACATGCACTCACCAGAGACGAGAGAGAGAGAGAAAGCTGCCAGGTCCAGGACTCAAACCACAGTCAGCCATGTAGAAGTCTAGCACCTTAACAACCACTCCACCTGCCGGTCCTTTACATATTGTTCTAACAGCCACCCTTACAGTGTCTCTATGTTCAGGGTATACCCATGTTCAGAAGTGCTGCATTTCTTACTGATAATTTCAGATAGAAATTTATCCCAGGGATAATTTTTTTTAAAAATTATAAACATATTCCAGTGAATGCCGTATGATCAAAATGGAATTCAAACCATCTCTTGAGATGGTGATTTAAAGCTTATTAATCACTGTAAATTATTTTGACACCCAAGTGAAAAGTCCCATGAAATGCTTCTAGAATTCCATTTTCATTTAATATTAATTAAAGGTCACTAACCGTAAAGTATTAATAAAATCAAATTCACCAAAGGAGCTCCCAGATGACAGACTTCAACCCTGGGTGAGTTATGGGACCCTGAGCAAAACACAGGCCATAATGAAATTTTAATCATGGAAATGTAATCAGCACAACTGTGATAAAAAGAGGGCATCTCTCAGGAAGATAATACTCTTAATAATAAATTTTATGATCATAATTAGCCTACCACTAGCAGTTTATGACTATTATGGCTATTTAGCAAAAGGCTTTACTGACAGACTTTGACATTGTTTGGTAGGCCTGTTTGATTATCCAATCAATATCAGGCCTGGGATATATATTAGGGGACAGAGGAGTTGACTCTGGTGATGTCAGAGCAGAGGAATGTGAGAGTGAAACTAAGATTAAGAACAATCCCCTGGGGACCAACAGTTAGTCTAATGGCTATGTCGCTGGACTCCCATGTAGTCGACCACGGTTCAACTCCCGAACCCGGTGGTTTAAACTCACACTGGGTGCGGGTGCGTGCATGCCCAAGATCATAAGGAGAATGGAGAATCCATTCTGGGGGGTGATTTCTCACTTTCTGTCTCTCTGTCTCTCTCTGTCTTTCTGGTGAGCACACACGCCCTATAGCAAAACCTCTCCAAAAAAAAAAAAAGGTGCAATCCCCTGGATGGTGATCAGAAAGCAGAGAAAGTGCTATGTCACTCTCATAGCGATTATGTCCCTAGAAAGTAAATGGTGCCCACCAACTCCTTTCTTTAAGAAAGAGTGGCTATCAAAAATTGCTTTGGTGTTTCTTTAATCTTGTCTTGTTGGGGATGAAATGAATGTTCACAACACTCAGCTCAGCAGCGTGGCACTTCATGAATGGATAAAGATGGAACTCATCCCTTTGGCAGCTCCATTTCTGAGGTGCCCCATGAAGATATCAAGGCAAAATTCATGGACTGACAAAAAGGCCTTTGGGAGAAGATGGGTGAATGTGGTCAAAAGCATCTGCTCGGACAACGGAAGACGGCCCGGGGGGCTCACGCCCCCGGCGCGCAACAGCAGCAGCAGCAGCAAC
>NW_006159577.1:6059489-6066334 GCF_000334495.1 Tupaia belangeri chinensis | reverse complement strand
CTCTGCGTGCCCCCCCCCCAGAGCCCTGCTAAGCCGGCGGCGGCAGGAGGCGGGCGGCCTCTGGGCCAGCAAGCTGAAGCTGAAGAGAAGGAATAAGAATTTGCAACTATAAGCAACAGAAAGAACCTTTAACTGCCTTAAACCAACTGAGAAATACACTGTAGAGAAGGATTTTATCTACCTATGGACAGTGAGAAGATGATGGATACCAGCCCTGCATTACCTCAGGCAAGAACAGGAACTACCCTGCCATTCTTAGGGAAGCCAGACACCCGAGGATAAGTCACGCTGCAGACCTCCACAACACCACTCCTGCTAACCACAAGATGGCCGCTGTGCCACATCAACTGATGGTCAACTCTGCTTACCAGAACTGCTTTCCTGAAACTGTATTCCATGGAGACTCACCTACAGTTGCGGAACTGCACGAGACCCACACTTGATCCAACCTTGAATGGAATCTATTTTCCCTATTGTTAAAAACTTTGGACTCGTGACCCCTCTCCCTCTACTCGCAGGTATCGCATTTTCAATGACCCCTCTGGAGGATAGCTGTCTATAGCAGAGATAGAGTAATTGGGAGAGGGGGAAAGGGCTGAGGGTCAAACATAGGATAAAAAACATATTTATATGTATGAAAGTAGAAATGGAACAGTATTGGTGACGACATGCTTGATTAAGACACTATGTAGTTTATCCTAGATGGGAAACTACACTTGGTGTGTTGTGATGATACTCAGGGAATGAGTGTTAGGCAATATAATTTAATATAAAAAAAGTAATAAGCAGGAGGAAAAAAAAATGCACATTTGATGACTGAAGAGAGTTGTATGGACACAACTGGGGTCTACTTTATAATATGTTCATTCTACTCCCTGGGGTTTATGCCTAGGATCAGATTTGGATACATGTGTAAGGATATGTCAGCTGTGCTAGCTAGTGGATATACTTAGACTAATTGAGTTCATTGGTAGAACAATTGAATGGGGGGGGGCGGAAGCCATTGAGGGCAATCATGAATGTCAGGGACAATGGAGGAGGAAGATGGGACATGGCAGAGGGTGGGGATGGGGAACCTAGGATGGCAAAACAAAAGGCAAGGTATGCAGGACACAAAAATTGGGAAATCATTTGCTGAGAACATATATGTTGATGTGCTTGATTGAGCCAATGCACAGTGTATTTTGGATGGAAAATTCATATGTGTGTTGTGTTGAGAAAAAAAAAATTTATAATAAAATAAAACACTAGGGAAAAAAAAAAAAAAAAAAAAAGCATCTGCTCAATTTTGGTATATCCTCCTAAAAGGGCTTCAAAGCATTTACTATGTTGCCTTTTTCCTCCCTCCTCTGGAAAATTGAATGGAACCAAGACATTTTTTTTTTCCTTTCTTTGGAGAGGTTTTTGCTATAGGGCAGTGCACTCGCCAGACAGACAGAGAGAGACAGAAAGACAGAAAGTGAGAAATCACCCCCCAGGGGGTATGGCCATGCCGCAATCCCTTCTCCTCCATTCTCCTCTCGGGATCTTGGGCAGGCACGCACACGTGCCCAGCGTGAGCTTAAGTCATCGGGTCCAGGACACGAACCGCGGTCGACTACGTGGGAGTCCAGCGACATAGCCATTACGCTAACTACTGGTTCCAGAACTCAAGACATTTTTAATCTACATTTCAGGAACTAAAACATATGATTGTGTATCTTAAATACTTTTTCACTTTAGTCTCTTTTCTTTGAAATACTAATTATTTACTGAAATAAAGATTGTAATTAATAAAGCAATCAATAGAGATTCTGACCTGCCCTGTAAGCCTTGGGGATTTTGCCCTCACTAAACAGACTCTTCGAAGTGTGGGGAAATGGCTCCTGTAGTCTTGATGGCATAAATTTCTCATGAAGATCTATTCTAAAATTATTTTTGAATGTCCACCTCAAATAAGGACATTCATGAGATAACAGTGCCCATTTTTAAAAAATAATCATTTATTTAATTCAATTTTTTATTATAATTAGTATTATTATTTTAATTTGACCAGAGAGAGTTAAGGAAAAGGAAAGCGAGAAAGCATGTTGCCAGGTCCAGGACTCAAACCACAATCAGCCATGTGGGAATCCAGTGCCCTTAACCACCACACCACCTGCCAACCACACTAGTGCCCATTTTCTAAAGACTAAGTGTCCATTTTAAAAGTTTGTTGATTCCCAACATCAATCCACTGTAGCCATGTTGAATTTCCTGAAAAACTTATCTTTTTTTGGGGGGGAGAAGTTTTTGCCATATGGCGCGTGTGGCTCACCAGATAGAGAGAGACAGAGAGACAGAAAGCGAGAAATCACCCCCAGGTGGGATGGCCACACCGCAATCCCTTCTCCTCCATTCTCCTCCCTGGATCTTGGGCACGCACGCACATGTGCCCGGTGTGAGTTTTAAGCCACCAGGTCCAGGATGTGAACCGTGGTTGACTACATGGGAGTTCAGCAACATAGCCATTACACTAACTGCTGGTCCTGAAAAACTTATCTTTAAGGCCATTTCTAGAGCTGTGGAGGGAAGAGGGAGGTACTAATCATCCCTTTAACCAAATACTTTATTGTAGGACAAATCTGAGTAAAATTAATATAGAGTTCACATTTTACTCTGGAGAAAGAGCAGACTCAGGAGTGCCCCTTCTTGGAGAAGAAAGGATATTTATAGATGCTATTGTAATTTCATCTCTGAATGTGTCTGAGCCCAAAACACCACTCTTCCCAGCCATTGTAATCACTCTTTCTTCAATCAATTTTTCTCCCAAAAGCAAAGCTTCCTAAAACATAAGATTCCAAGAGACTTCAATTTTTATTATTCTTATTTATTTTTATTATTTATTTTACTATATTTTATACATTCAATCACTGTATATCACCACAGCTTGTAAAATAAATTTGCCCAGTATAAATACACTACACACTAGTCTAGTAGAAGATATCATACACAGTATCAAAAGATAACTCTCCATTTCCGTGTTCATTAAATGTCTTGTCTCTCTATTTTTCTCCTTGATTGCCTTCCTCTCACCGTTCCCCACTTTCTTCCCCCCACACACACACACTATCTCCAGTATCTGTAGAGTTATCCATGCTTCTATATCCTCCAATCTTTCAGTTTATGCCATAGAGTGCATTCAATATATATTAAGTGGGGATATACAATGTCTCTCTTATTGATTGCTTCACTCAGCAGTAAATCTTCCATATTTGTTCACTTTCTATCAAATGCCGGTGTCTTATAGAGACTGTCCACTTAGGTAAGCAGGGAGATTCCCCAACATTCTGCCTGCAACTGCTGCCAGCTGAGCAGGCAACAATGGAACCCCATTTGCTAGCAGAAGTGATGACAGGCCAGTCCCCAGCCACCAGCAAGCCTCTTGAGATGAGGCTCTATGGTCACAGGCCCAATGTTTCCATAAACTCATCAGAACTTATTCATCCAAATGATGATTTTTCTGAAAGAAATCACCTTAAAAGTAAATTTAATTGATCTTTTCTTCAAAAATCACTTGGAAACAGTAAGAGTGAATCTTGAAGATTATATGAGAGGATTAAATGAGTTAAATCTAAAGCATACCTATCATGGTGCTGAGTATATAGGAGGCACCTAATAGATGTTGACAATTAGTATAAGTATATCCCTTCCAACCTCTCAAGTTGTAGTTAAATACTCTTTCCAATGAAGTATAGGCCTCAATGAGTAGAGATTTTCTGTCACCCAAACTATTTCCTCCTTTATTCCCATGAGGAACTGGGAGCACATGATGCAAAGTAAGAAATAAAACCACGGTCTTGGGTTAAATAATGTAACTGTTGTATAGAATGATGACAAGGAAAGCTTGGGTCAATGTCTTCGGGAACACAATCAAAATTACACATTTTATTTTGAAATCTACCTAGCTATACCATAAGGGCTAAGGCTAATCACCTGGCCTCTGTTTCTTCATCCTCTAAAGCAAGAAGCAGAGTTCCTATGGCAGAGATAACACCACATACTCTCTAAACCTGTTTCCTCTTCCTAGCCACATTCTCAACAACCTTTGCAGTTTGGTTAGGATCATACAGTCTCTGACGCCATCTTCTTTCTCTCTTCTCATCCCCTTACAGGTCATAAACATGTACTCTGAGGTGAGATCAGGGAGGGAGGAAGCCTCATGCACAGCTTGAAGAAGAAATTCTCCCCCAGCTAGAGGTGCCAAACTAGAAACATCTATTTTGGACTTTGTGTTTTCAAGCCATACAATTTTATTAAGATTCGAGGGGGTGTTATTAAGGACGTTATTAAGTATACCGATTAATGTAGTTGCTTCCCACTAAAATTTTAGACAACTCCCTGCTTATGAGAAACCATCTCAGATATAACAGACCCAGGTGCAGAAGTGGATTAGCTAAAACCAGATAAGGACAGTCAATATTTTTTTCCAACTAAAACCACTTGGAGCTCCAAGTTGCAATTTATAAATACCAGCTTTATGGAAAGGACTAAATGCATAGATAATAATGGCTAGCTTAGTAGGTGATCTATTTCCTACTTTCAAATTAGTTTGGTAAGTAGTGAGGTAAAAATATTAATCATAAAATTTTAATTTTAGAGCTGGAAATGAGCCTTAGGGTCACAGGAAGCATGAGATTTTTTTAATAGACATACAGGAGGGTTGTCACTGTTAGATCAATGCGAGATGGGCATGCTGAAGCTAGAAAAGTCAAAGTGACATATTTGAGATCACTAGCCAGTTAGTGAAGGGGTCAGAACCATGTCTTACAATTATAATCAGTTCTACTGTGTCTCTTTATACTATAAAGAATGAAAATTCAGATTCTTAAGTGAGAGTGAGATGGTAGACTCAGGTCTATTTATTTCTAGGGCAGATCCCAGGTGGCTCCAGGGGATTCTTCAGGAACCACACTTTGAAAACCTATTTAATAGTTGATTAGGTACTGTGGGGACTTGACTTAGGTCAAACAAAAAATTACTAAATAAGATGATGAAGGAAACAAGCAAAAAGTAATAGCTTCTCAAAACAAACAAACAAAAAAAACTGCCTGCCTTGCATCTGAGGTATACTGAGAATGTCACTGGTGAAAGGACTTTGACTTGGGAGCCAGCAGTTAGCGTAATGGCTATGTCGCTGGACTCCCACGTAGTCGACCACAGTTCGCATCCCGGATCCGGTGGCTTAAAACTCACACCGGGTGCGTGTGCGTGTGTGCCCAAGATCCCGAGAGGAGAATGGAGGAGAAGGGATTGCGGCGTGACCATCCCTCCTGGGGGGTGATTTCTCACTTTCTGCCTCTATGTCTCTCTCTGTCTGTCTGGTGAGCACACGTGCCCTATAGCAAAAAAATCTCTCCAAAAAAAAAGAAAAAAAAAGGACTTTGATTTGACCCAGAGCAAAAGGAACCATCTTAGAAAAAGAGAAGGATATTCTTCCATTGATGATTAACCCAATTCAAATACTAGCTGAAGAAAATTAGACATTTTCCAAACTCTTTACACATAAATAATTAATTAATGTGCTATGAAGTAGTAAGTTGTTAAGAAGGTATTTTTTCATTTGCATATCCAAAAGTCTAACACAGATGTTTGGGCCTGTTCTTTAGAAAAGAGGCTCCACATCAGAACAAGCAGCACAGACTAGCAAGGAGTCAAAGTCTTACATCTCCTCTTCCTGAAGATGGAGTGGGTAGGGTGGGAGGGAGGGGGCATGAGACAGTTCTGGCTCTTGAATGTCTCCTTGAAAAAACCAAAACCCAATCCAGCCAAAGATTTACTCTTTCAAATGGAGACTGTAAACCTCAGAAACTCAGTGCCTTCTGCATGACTTATATGGGGGTGGGGGAAATAGAGGGTTGAAAAGTGCCTCCCCAAAAGATACACCCTAATCCCCAGAACCTGTAAATGTGACCCTATTGGGAAAAGCGTCATGAGATCATCCTAGATTACACAGACCTTAAACCCAAAGACAAGTGTCCTTATGAGAAAGAGAAGAGAAAAAGACCAGTTGAAAACATAGGCAGAGACTAAAGGGATACAGCTTCAAACTAAGGAACACTTGAGGTACCAGCAGCTGGAAAAGACAGGATCCTCTCCTAGAGCCTTCAGTGGGAGAGCAATCCTGCCAGCACCTTAACAACAGAGCTGTGAGCAATATGCCTACTATGTGTTTCTCCTCTTCTGTTCCCTCCAACTCTGGTCAGGGAAGGAAGGTGAGGGATAGGAGGGAGGATTGTGAAGTGGTCTTCATGGAGGAAGCCAAGCTCAGATTCTGCCAAAATTTTCTCTCAAATCTTGGGTTGGGATCACAGATGCCATTGGTATGGTGGCCAGATGGTAATATCTACATGTTCACACAATGGTAGTAGGATTTTATCCACCAACGTCCTGAGAACAAGCATGTTCTAGAAGCAACAGTCTGCCTGAGAAATCCTTCCCTCTGAGCTCCATCTATCACAATTCTCAAGTAAATATGAAGGCAAACAGGAAAAAGAAAAAAAAAAAATCCTGCAGAAAACCCACACTTTCCACTTGGTTTTCCTCAGATTGGAAAATGAAAGGCTAGTTATAATCTCTGAAAATAAACTGTTCAGAGAATTTACAGATTCTGAGCATGGAAGATCAAATGTTGCAATCAAAGGGAATGAGGATGTTTAACCGGAAAAGAAAGATCCACATTGCAGAACAATCAGAATTCATGGAGTCTGTGCTTTTGTGACAGGAAACCACCAAGTTGAATATTAGAAATGTTCATTCAGAAAACCAGAGTCTTGGTTTTCTATGGCTCAGGTCCTTCAAAAATAATGGCAGGAGCCAGACCAGCA